>NC_135217.1:10482385-10567385 GCF_052324685.1 Brachyhypopomus gauderio
TTTTAAAAGTAGAATTAGGTCCACAAGTCCTAGCGACACACCTGAAGACAGCAGGTAAGCTGAGAGGCTTAGCATTAGTCTTACACCAGCCTCACTAGACTCCTTCCACATCAGGTAAACCTTCACCTGAGCAAGACAGAACCCAGCCTGTCTGCAGCACTGAGCTCTTCATCATCAGGTGTTTCACTCCTCCCGTTATGGAGCATGTGTACTGTGTTCTGGGCCCGTGGATTTTCCCCAGCTCCTAACTGCTTCAGACGAACCGCTTTGATATGCAGGACTACAAGTCCCATGAGGCTGCGCGCTCTCTGCAGGTGATGCATTCTACCCCAGTTGCCATGGGAACTACAGGCTCTGCTTAGGCTGAGCTGACGTGAGCTCGTAGTGGCCTCGCATAGCCTGAGAGAAGATTGTGCGTGTGAGCGCGCGTGCGTGTGTGCGTGTGTGTGTGTTGTGTGCACGAATGCATGTGTGTGTGTGTTTGTGTGAGTAATGGCGTGACTTAGTCCTGCGTGACTTAGTCCTGCATGACTTGGCGTCTCCTGAGCTGGGGAGTCTGTGAGGGCTCCATCACCCAGCACAGAAGCCCAGGGCTGAGCCTTCAGCAGCCCAGTGCCACATGTCACTTCATCTGGGACTTTTCTCCTCATCTTTTTGTGTGGGATTTTGCCTCCATGCGTCTAGTTAAAAGGCTCATTACAAACTTTATTTAGGGAGTTTTTTTGGTTGTGAATGTAAAGTTGGGTTGGCACAAAACACGGTTTTCATTACATTTTAGGTTGAAGCAAAACCAAATTGTAGCATAAAGGGGTTGACAGCAGACCGTCCCCTGTGAACACAGACCATCCCATCCGACAGCAGACTACCCCCTCTAACAGCAGACCGTCCCCTCTGAACACAGACCATCCCATCCAACAACAGACTATCCCCTCTAACACCAGACTGCCTCTATAACAGCAGACCACCCCCTCTAACAGCAGACTGCTCCTATAACAGCAGACCACCCTCTCTAATTGCAGACCACCCCCTCTGAACACAGACCATCCCATCCGACAGCAGAACATTCCCTCTAACAGTAGACCGTCCCCTCCAACAGCAGACCGCCCCCTCTAACAGCAGACTGCCCCCTCCAGCAGCAGACCATCCCCTCTAACAGCAGACTGCCCCCTCTAACAGCAGACCACCCCCTCCAACAGCAGACCGCCCCCTCTAACAGCAGACCGTCCCCTCTAACAGCAGACTGCCCCCTCCGACAGTGTGATGTAAGTGGTCCTGTGATCTGTAGGGCTGAGATCCTCTGAGACACAGAGCACAGTCATGCTCAGGATCGTGGATTTGTGGGAGGGGCCGGCTGAGAAGCGGTTCCCATTCACAGGGCATGTTCAGTGCCCAGTTCACACTGTGCCCAGTGCCCAGTGCCCAGTTTCTCCTCACAGCTGTATTCTGATGGATGTGCTTGTGTGTGGAACGTGTGATTGGGTGATGTGAAGGGCCCCGCTGAGGATGTGCAGACGTCACATCAGATCACAAGATGAGGCTGAGATGGCAAGAGTTGGATTTATAATGAATCCATGGATATAATAAGACTTCAGAAGTTAGCAAAATCAACCATGCTTCAGCAGAGATAAAGTATAAAGTGAAAAAAGAAAGTAATGATAGGCTTTAAAAAGATAGAGGAAAGACAAACTGGTTCTGCTCCCATCTCTAGATGACCCAGTCAAACCTCTTTTATGAAGAACTAATGAGTTGCCCCTATCTCTTAACCGGATGTGTGTGTGCACGCGCGTGCGTGAATCTGTGAGGGAGTAAGATAGGAAGTGTGCATAAATGTGCGTGTGTACTTAAGCTTTTGTGTGTTTGTGCTATCTTATGTGTTGTGCCCTGCCGAGGTGGAAGCACTCAAAAGCCTCCTGTCCCCTGAGACAGATCTGTTTCCTCAGTTTCTGCTCCCAAAGAAACACATTCGTATTTTCATTAATAATTGAGCTGCAATACCCCATTATGACCACTAGAGGGTCAACAGCTGTTCGGGAAAACACTGGCTCAGCACATATGAATCGATCCGGTCTCTTTTTAGACCTTTCAACTGAGCATTGATGTTCTAAATTCGAAAGGGAACAAGAACTTTTCCAATATCCGCAGCGACCTACTTTTATCATTTTCTGCCAATTAATTTGCGTAATTGCCTTAATTATGGCTTTAGTAGGACAGTCCTTACAGGCAAATATCCGACATGGACACGCAAACACACCCAATATTTCAGGTTGGCTTTGCCATGCTACCTTTTGGTCTCACATAATCAAATACTCGATACATTCAGATATCTTACCACTTGACATTCTGTATTTTATGGCCATTTTATGCCAATATATAAATATATTTACATTAAGAATGTGACTTTCCTCACCGCTCGATCTGCTGAAGGCTTTACTATAGAGATCTGCTGAGTCTAAGCACTCACATTATTGCTGATGTTGCTTCCATAACACCAACGCCAAAGTCTGACGTCCCTCACATTTTCTGTCAACCAGCCAAAAGTTCGGGAGTCGGTAGTCAGTTTCATTTTCTTCCTCAGTGCAGTTGCTATGTTTAAACCAGCATGAACTATTTGGAGGCGTTTCTGTGACCTTTCATATGGGTCTGTTGTTTAATGTAGTGGTTCTGAATCTCAGAGTGAAGTACAGCTGCGAGTCTGCGACTCAAGACAACGGAGTTAATGAAACAGCAATTTAGGTACAGTTCAGCACCACGGACAGCTCCGGTTTCTTATTTCGTACAGGTGCTTGAGGACGATCGTAATACTGCGAATAACCTACTTACTTTGAAATGGAAGCAAAGTGGTTTTCAAGAAGATTCTCTGGTTTATTGATTTAAGGCTGAAAATGCTTTTGTTAGTCTGAGATTGTCTTGAAATCTACGGCTTTCTCTCCTTTGTATGTTTATGAAAAACCTTCCATGTTTACTAAGCAATAAGCAATTTCTGTGTTAATTAAATACATGCAAACCAAGTACCTGGCAGTGTGTGTGTGTGTGTGTGTGTGTGTGTGTGTGTGTGTGTGTGTGTGTGTGTGTGTGTGTGTGTGTGTGTGTGTGTGTGTGTGTGTGTGTGTGTGTGTGTCGAAAAGAGGCTTATAACAGGGCATATAGTGATGTAGTGTATATATATATATATATATATATATATATACACCAAACACCAAACATTAATCATATGACAACAAATCAAATCCAGTTCGTAACCTGTACACTAAGCGACTAAATGAAGTCCACATTGCCCTGTTAAATTATCTTTATTGACATTTACATTAAACATTCACTAAGACAGTATAGCAAACGTTATTATCGGCTCCGACAGTACTTCAGGATTAGTATGCTTTAAATGCCTATTTGCATGGACGTAGTTTTGATTTCATAAGTGGGGGGGACACAACCTGGGGTGGCGAACTGTTGAGCGGGGGGGGGGGGGGGGGGGGGGTTGAATGAAAATTGTTGAGCGCTGTGAACAAAAATTGTTGAGCGGGGGGGGGGGGAGCTCGGAGCTGCATGATCCTAGTGCTAGATTTGTCGCTATTTGGATATTGTTTTTTTAACCGTTAAAAAGTGGGGGGGACATGACTTCGTCGCTACTTAAATATTTGGTTTTAACTGTAAAAACTGGGGGGGGACCAAAACCGGCTTTTGAAAAAGTGGGGGGGACATGTCCCCCCCGTCCCCCCCCAAAACTACGTCCGTGCCTATTTGAGATTTCGGATTGTCCTGTCATATATATATGTGTGTGTGTGTGTGTGTGTGTGTGTGTGTGTGTGTGTGTGTGTGTGTGTGTGTGTGTGTGTGTGTGTGCGCGCATTCATTCTGTTTAATCTCCCAGATGACTAGCTATAACCCTAAGGCTTTTGAGGGAGCTATGAGCTCGTGCCTTAACAGCTTTGTTCTCAACACTGGGGGATCGCGCGTGGGGGAGAGATATGGCGCGCGGCGGATCTAAAGTGATTGAACAGCAAGTGGCCGTTTTCTGTCTTAATGAAAAGGAGGCGGTGGTGCTGCTGGCAGTTTGATTTTTAATCTGGATGTCCACGGAGTTCACGCTCGGGCTGCTGAGTGCTGAGACTCCGCTTTATTAATCCTTATGTCCGAGTACACTACACACCACACCGGTCCTGTGCGTAGAAAGTGAACACAATAAAAACAACACTTTTTGTTATATTATAATTACAGATCACATTATTTTATAAGTTGTGGTTTTGCCCATGTCTATTGAACGGACTTGTCAAAGATCAGGGCGATGTTGACAAGAGAGAGAGAGAGAGAGAGAGAGAGAGAGAGAGAGAGAGAGAGAGAGAGAGAGACGGAGGGAGAGAGAGAGAGAGAGAGGGAGAGTTGCGCGATTCGCAGGCAGTGCATATGTCGAACAAACAGGAGCGACTGCAATAGCGCGAGGACTTTATATAAACAGCTCTGGCTAATAAAGTCAGTCACATCCTTGCACAGCGCGCAGCAGAAACAGTGCGCCGGGACGTTCTTGATTTATCTAGCGATTGCTTCATTAATTAGCCGTTTCCCGGCTTAATTATGTTATTAAACGGTAATTGTAGGAGCCACCGGGTTTGACAATGGGAGATGGACGCAGTGAACCGCAGCCCCTCGATCCGGCCTGTCACGATCACCATGGCAATTATTGCTCATCATAAAAACAGCACGAGATTCGCCGCCGTCGATGTTGCCGCTTCCATCGTCAAGTCGATGTCGCGTGAGACCGGGCGGTGTGTCAGATAGTGCTCTTCCAGCAGCGCGAGCGAGGCAGCGCCAACGCCGCACACTGTTTATAGTGCGCGTGAGTATGTGTCAGCGCGCGAGTGAGCGATTACGTTGAGGGATGCATGTGTGTGCGTGTGATACGGGGAGAGTTTAGCGTGTCGCACGGGGTTTTGTGCGTTAGACGACGGGGAAAGGCGAGGCCACGAGAGGTGCGGATGAACAGTTTTGCAGTGTTTTTGCGCCGTCTTCTCCTGGACCGGTCCGGAGGTAAAGCGAAGCAAACGGACCGCTGCTCGTTCTGCATTCGTTGTCGTTAACCGACGCGCTGCGTGCCAACCGTCTCTGGCGTTCTAACGTGTGCTGTTTTGCACCGGGTGGGGGGAAAAAGCTGCTACCCGTCTCGTTTGTGTGGAAGTGTCAAATCAGTGGGTGGTTCCGCATTCCAACAGGACCCCTGCCACGTCGGGACCACCCCGTCAGCACCGAACTCTGCGGAGAAATGCTTCAGCCGGCAATGTGCGCGCGCGTAGCCGCTTCGCGAGACTCGCTCGAGCGCTAAGAGCGGGCGGTGGAGGCACCGGGGCACACACGCTGTCTCCGCGAGCCGCAACTTAAGCCCTGGACTGCGGCCAGTCGTGACTTTTGGCTCTCACCTCAAACACGCAAAATACCCTTTAGGGTCTTTTTTTGGCTGGCGGCCACTTTCCGCAAAAACAAGTAGCAGAGTGCCTTGCGCAAGTGAATTACCTGAAGCTTGGAGTGAAGATTTTGCTCGGCCTTTCTGACACACACACATACACACATCACACATCTACACACCCACAAAAAACATAAAGCTCAAGAACGATTCGGACTTCCAGTCCAAGACAGACACACACTCTTAGTGGTGGCTGTGTGACTGACACACACACACACACACACACACTTCCAAGTTTGTTAGTGTGTGTATGAGTGCTAGTCAGGATGCAAGTCTCTTTCGCCTGTACGGAGCACAACCTGAAGAGCAGGAGTGAAGACCGTCTGTGTGGACTGCGCACTGCCCCGCCACCAGGGGGCAGCAGTGGCGGGAGTGGGGGGACAGCAGCAGAGCGGATGAGCACACAGGCCAGCAATGGAAACTACGCTCCCCAGAGTTCCGTCAAACCTCGAGAGGGGGCGGGGTCAAGGCCTGCACAGCAAGGCCACGCCCACATGAAGGAGGCCATTGGACGACATAGCAGCATGAAATATAGGTGAGTTGGAAGACTTGGGTACAAGACTCGGCTGGACAGTGAGGACTCTGGTGTGTGAGGACTCTGGTGTGTGAGGACTCTGGTGTGTATTTGTGTGTGTATGGTGTGTGTTTGGC
This sequence comes from Brachyhypopomus gauderio, assembly GCF_052324685.1. Lineage (NCBI taxonomy): Eukaryota > Metazoa > Chordata > Actinopteri > Gymnotiformes > Hypopomidae > Brachyhypopomus > Brachyhypopomus gauderio. Next base: position 10,488,489 of record NC_135217.1, read on the forward strand.
ACAGAAAGACAGGGTCGCTTATTAGAAGTGGTCTTTTCCACACTATGTAATTCTGTACTACCCAATGTTTTATGACATCTTTAAAGATTCATGAGGGCTCATTGACGGCCACTTTAAATCTGAGTGTATGATGAGATACTGGTGTGTGTGTGTGTGTGTGTGTGTGTGTGTGTGTGTGTGTGTGTGTGTGTGTGTGTGTGTGTGTGTGTGTGTGTGTGTGTGTGTGTGTGTGTGTGTGTAAAGGACCATTGTTAATGAATGTTTTTCCTGTGAGAGTATTGGTGTGAGTGTATAATATCGTTTATGAGTCGTCACAGAGGAGTGCAAATGTGTTTTAAATTATTGTTTTCAAAGGATTCATGATTTAAGGGGTGTGTGCATATGTCATAGCTGAAGTTCATAGCACTTTTCACTGTTCAGTTTGCATTTATGTGTGGGAATGTGTGTGTGTGTGTGTGTGTGTGTGTGTGTGTGTGTGTGTGTGTGTAGGTATGTTGAGTGTCTCAATTGTGCTGTTTCTGCAGAATCTTTACCGCTTCTTCGTTTGTTACATAAGACACAACCTGTCCAAACACACTCACTTAATTGGCTGACCGGGTTTTGTGCCTGTAGCTGTAGGCTGTGTGTGTGTATCTATGTAGTTGTATGTGCAAAACATCTGAAACAGGCTCATTACAAATAAGTAACATAGCTCATACACACACACTGATGAACACTCACACATATATTCACACATCTTTACAGGGCATGTCAAGACCCATACAACAACATAACCCGTGTCTTTAACCTGACCTTTATGTGTTTGTGGTTGCGCAGACACACACACACACACACACACACACACACACACACACACACACACACACACACACACACACACACACACACACATGCCTGATAGCACACTTCACCTGTCAGTGACAATGTCCTGATGGCAACCAAAGGCTATTCTTAGTATTACAGAGATGTCCATTATAACTCATCCGTGTTTGTGTGCATTTGTACACTGTGCATAGACATTATTTAGCCTTTAGCCCTTTTTGGATAACATAATGCATCTTTTGATGCAAGAAAGCTAAAAATGCCGTGATGTTTCCTCTTTGGGGACTAAGGTTGAGGTCAAGGCTAGACAGAGATGAGAACACAGCATTACACAAGTCAATAAAAATACTACATAAAGATAGAATGACCATAATGTCTATATGCATGTGTGTGTGTGTGTGTGTGCGCGTGTTTGAATTTTATGGAAGTATAGTGCCTTTTCAAAGAATTTTCACAAACAGTGCAACACCAGAGGCAGCTGTGTTGGGCAATTGGGCTAATGGAAAAGAGGGCCAGAGATCAAGCATTTGAGTAGTATACACACCAACAAAGAGACAAGAGGCAGGGAGACAGAGAGACAGAGAGTGAGGGACAGAGAGATAGACTGAGGGACAGAGAGATGGAAAATGAGGGACAGAGAGACAGACTGAGGGACAGAGAGACAGAGAGGAGAGAGATGAGAAGAGACAAAGAGGAAAACAAGAGACTGCTTAATATTGACATTGTTCTCATCACTCAATAGAGTTTTCATTAAGAAGCCTGTTTTAAAAATAGAGAATAATAACAGTAACAATATGCTACTCCTCTCTCTTCCTCTCTGTCTGTCTCTCCACGTCTTCCTCCATCTCCTGCATTATGTCGCCTGTCATTTTTCTTGTCTCTGTCCTTCTGTTCCTCTCTCTCTCGCTCGCTGTGGTTTTCTATCTCTCTTTCTCTCTCCAGTCAAAAGCATTGGAAGTGAGAGAACGTGTGATTTGAAAGGAGGAGAAGGTGGCACTACTGAAAAAGAGGTGTGTGTGTGTGTGTGTGAGAGAGAGAGTGTATGTGTGTGTGTGTAATTGGTTGCCCACGGTAACAGCCTGTTCAGCAATGGTTGCTGGCGCAAACAGGACAGTATGTGCAGTGTAGCTGTGTGTCTTAAAGATCAGCGCACACACACACACACACACACACACACACACACACACACACACACACACACACACATATGCATTCACACACAGCCATGCACACACACCTACTTAATCTTACAGATTCTCAACTCTACCTTTCTTTCTTTCTTTCTTTCTTTCTTTCTCTCTCTCTCTCTCTCTCTCTCTCTCTCTCTCTCTCACACATACACACACAGCGATACATGCACCTCTACTTCTTAATCTCACAGATACTCTAAACACTAATTTCACAAACACATTTTGAGTACATCTCCTCTTATACATTATCCATCTAACACCTCAAAAGTGGTCAGCAACACCAGGCAGGTGCGCACACACACACACACACACACACACACACACACACAGACACACACACAAATGATATGTGTTAAACCCCTATGCACACATGCACATACCGGTGTGAGCTGCAACATATTTCTAGCTCAGATGATGCACAAACAAGTAGGACCTTCATGTGGTGAAGTGATTTCTGCTTCCCTCTCCGTTATAGTTCCTCAGGCAGCAGCTCGTTTCTACTGTGGCTGGAGTGACCAGCAGCAACACCACAGTGACCGTAATGACTGCCACTGCACTTGCTGGCAGTGATTATACCACGTTCGGCCCATTTGCATATGCATTATGAGGCTGAGGTCACGGAGAGATTCACTCAGTGCATTCATTCACTCTTCACTGTCAGCAATGTAGATGTGACAGAGTGTGTCTGTGTGTGTGTGTGTGTGTGTGTGTGTGTGTGTGTGTGTGTGTGCGTGTGCGTGTGCGAGTGTGCGTGTACGTGTGCGTGTGTGTGTGTGTGTGTGTGTGTGTGTGTGTGTGTGTGCATGTGTGTTTGTGTGTTTTAATGTGTGTGATACCACTCTGTCTACAGTAGGTCAGGATTAAAGGGCTGTGTAGGCATTTTTTGAGGCTTTTCAGTTGTTGTTGTCTCATTGATGTTTGTTGTTTATTTGTGCTGATGGTGACAGGGTGAGTTCTGGATTCCCTGCATGCTTCTCTACCCCCTCCCTGCTGGTGGAGTGGGATTAGGCAGCTCTGGCCACGCCCCACTGTTCTAGGAACAGCTTTAATACCACATGAGCACACAAAAGACCTTCTAAACCTTGACTCAGAGCAGTAATTTGTGTCATTCGCTGCATAAAAAGAATGTTTTCGTGAAAATGCCTGGAGTAATGGAGCAGACATGACCTTGAAAACGTTGCAAATGTCAGCCTCAGGAATGTGCTGCAGGACAGTAAAAAACCAACGTCAGTGTACAGAAACAAAGCTATCTGACTGGGAGCGTACAGTCCCTGTCACCACACCGCCCTCTCTGAGTGAGGGTCTTCGTTCTGCTTCATCTGTGAGCAGTTTGCAGTAGGGATGCAAATGATTAATCGACTTTCGATTAATTGTCGATTAAGACGTTACTCGATCAAAATGTATTAATCACGATTAATCATTAGAGAGCGCTCCTGTATTAACTTGAACAGAGCGTAAGAACGAGAGGTGAACACGTGTCGCGAAAGACCAGAGTGGAAAACAAAATGAAGCGGGCGAAAAGACGTGCGGTGTGGGACCATTTTGAAGCGTGTTCGGGAAACGAGGCAGAAACTGCGTAATCCAGAAAATCCCAAGGAGGGAAACTTTATTTTCCATGCAACTCAAACAATAGCACTGTTCTCTTCCCCTCCCCTTCTCTTCTCTTCCTGCTCTCCCAGTGTCACTTAAAGGGAACTCGCTGCGAGGAGTAGTAGTCGCTACAATTTCAACATTGTTAATTTAGGCAAAGAAGTCAAATGTTCTGTGTGTAATGCGGTATTGAAGTACAACAGTTCCACTAGCTCACTCAATTATCATTTGAACACCATGCATGCAGCTGTCCTGCATATCACCAGTGCACCTGGTCAACCTAAAATCACAGCTACACTGGGAAGGCGAGCGTTTTCGAAAAGTTACATTACTGTGACGTGCCACTACACTGACGAGAACTGGCAGCTAAAATCTGCAGTGCTGATTACGACGAACATGTCGGATAGACACACCGCTGACAGTTTAACTGACAAGCTCAATGATGTTGTGGAAACTTGGGCACTCTCCGGTCGCGTTACAGCATGTGTTCACTACAAAGCTAGAAACATTGTCCAAACATGGGCTCAATAATATTCTGTTTGGCTCTCTATTTAATTTCTTCTTTTTTTTAAACATTTTTTTTAATGTCTAATGTTTCAAATTGAACTGAGCCAGTCCTTAATTTATTCCTTTTTTAAAATGAATTATTTTGTTATACCATAAAAATTTCCTCATGCATAATTACTTGAGCAATATATAATATAATACAATATAATTATCATAATATAATATATACTTTTTGAACAAAGTGTTTTAACTACACTGCTCAAAAAAATAAAGGGAACACTTAAACAACACAATGTAACTCCAGGTCATCCACACTTCGTGTTCAGATAGGAAGCAACACTGATTGTGTGCAAATGGAACAGACAACAGGTAGAAATGAGAGATTTTCAACTGATTTCAAAGATTTTTATTAATTGAGATCTAGGATGTGTTATTTTAGTGTTCCCTTAATTTTTTTGAGCAGTATATTTAGCTGATATTTTTAAAAGCCCTATTGAAACACTGAAATTCAGGTGAAAAACGCCGCTTATCGATTAATCGAAAGTCGATCGATAAGATCAGTCAACTAACGATTAATGAATTAATCGATAATTTGCATCCCTAGTTTGCAGCAATGTATCGCACCGAACACCTAACAGAGGAAGAGAATTCTAGAGCAATGTGTGATCTAATGCGAAGTTAAAAGTTAAAAACTGTGACCTGAATCTGTGTATTATAAGCTTGATGTTATTGCTATATGGAATTCTCTCGATAGAAATGATCTCAGAAATATTTGAATTCTGCATTATGGCCACCACATTTTATTAAGAACATTTTAGATGAATACATTTTTTATATTCCTGTATATTCATTAAATAATATGTTCATTGATACAATTTATTTATTCAGTAATTTTAAAGGTTGATACACGACTTTTAACATTTTGTATTTTACTTATTTTTGCTGATATTTGAAAAACAAAAACATTTTCATCATACTTTAGTTAAGCTCTGGGCAGCTCCCAGGCAACCACCCACACCTGCGCCCACCAATCACCAACCTGCACCCACAAATCACCAACCTGCACCCACCAATCACCAATCTGCACCCACCAATCACACTCCCAGTGATTCCACCAACCAAATCACTTGTTAGTTCATTGTTTGTGCATGTTTCTTGTTCTTTTCCCTATTTATTCTTAGAGGTCCACAATCTCTGTGTTTTGCATTAGGCTCTGCTAGAGTCTATGCCATGCCATTCTGAGATTGTCTTGCTTGCTTCCAAACCATCCTGCCAGTAGCCTCCAGGCCTGCCTAGGTGATCATTATGGTCTTTGTCCTACTCATGGACTTATTTTATTTTGCAGCTCACTTAGTGAGCCTGCGTTCTGTTTCCTGATTAAATAAGCTTCTGCCTGCCAGTCCACTCAAGGCTCGCGCCCTGACTTCACCGCTGTATCATAGTCCTAACCAAACACACGAATCCTATAGAATGGCAGGGAGCAAATGAAACCTACATGACTGAGGCACTTAGACTGCAAGATGCTGCCACTGGTCACTACCAGAACCAGCTGGGAAATCCACCAGATTAGAGACTTGGTTGATCTCAACATGGTGGCTGTCTTTTTGGGGAGTGCACCCCTGACCAGTAGTCCTGTGGGCATAATAATGGCAACCTTGAGGATCCCAAGGGCTTTATGGTCAAGTGCAAACTGTGTGAGTTGTGCCAAATTGGTTCGTGACCAATCAGCTCACTTGGGACATTGCATTGGTGACCACTAACTCTACATAGTTCTTCCTTAGTTTCTTCTGTGTTTCAGGTGCAAATGAACCAGGTCCCTTCAGAGTTCTTGGGTTGATCCGTCATTGTTTACAATGATATATTGATCTATTCACCCTCCCTGGACCAGTGTGTCTGGGATGTGTGCCAGGCATTTTGCACTCTCCTGCAAAACCATCTGTAACGCAAGCAGAAGTGTGAGTTCCACCAGCACCAGGTCCATCTCCTGATCTATGTGAGACCAACAAAACCAACATGCTCTCCAACAAAATGAAGGCAGTAATATGATATGAGATGCATTGTGAACTTTAGCCCTTCCTGGGGTTCACAAATGTTTATAGGCTGTTCATCTGCTCTTTCCGGTTCATGTCCCTGTTCCTTACCAACCTCCTCCAAGGCCAAAAGACCCACCCATCTTGGTCACTGGTGTTGGAGAATGCGTTCACTACTCTCAGAAAGGCGTTCGCCACAGCTTCATACTTCAGCATACTGACCCTAGCCTTCCCCCCATCGCTGAGGTGGATGCCTCTAATGTTTGAGTGGAACCGTGTTATGACAGCAGCTTGGTGTGAGCTCCAAGATTAAGTAAGTAGCTTAGTATTCAAAAATGTTCACCCTGGCTGAGAGGTATCAGCAACAGGGCTGCTGGTCATAAAATTGGCCTTTGAGTAGCGGAAGCCACGGCTAGAATGACATCCAATAATCCTTTGTGATCTTCACCAACCACCAACTCCAGGTGATAAGTGCCCTTCACGCATTTCAAAGTCGCCAATACATACTGACCCAGTTCCAAGAATACTAAAGCAGACACCATGTAATGAGTTTGGTCCCAAAGCCAAGCCCACCTGTTCTCTTCCTGGTTCCTGGCAGCTGTTGAGTGGGATCTGGAACATTCAATTGCCCAAGCCAACCCACATCCTCTCTGCACTAACGACAAACTATTTGCAATGACTCTTCACCTGGACACACACCCTGCTGGGATACCAGTAGGGTTGCCTTCCCGGTTTTCACGTCACTGTCCCGGTTTTCCCGGGGTGTCCTGGTTTGTCCCGGTTTTCCTTCTTTTTAATATTCGGTCCGGCAAAAAAAAAATTAATTTAATGTCCCGATTTTCACTAGGTTAGTTCAAATGACAATTTAGACTGTTTCTGCACACTTAAAATCCGTCTTTTTTTTCTCGCTGTGTCCATTTTACACCCACCCCCGGTAACATTTTACGGTCCCCCCCCCCCCCGTCAACAATTTACGTTCGCGTATGACAGAGTGTCTTTGTTTTTTGTCAGACCTAGGTGCCAACCCTAGATACCAGTCACTTGGAATACACATGGACTGGCCAACCCGTCCTTGCATTGTACTGTTGGCTGTCTATGAGGGACATTATGAGGCTTGTGAAGTCGAAAGGCTTGTGCAAGTTCTTTTCACTGTCCACAACAGAATGACCATGGTCGTATATTGCCGGTGACTTCGTGACAAATCCGCTGGCATCAGATGGGTACACCACCACCATCACCGTTGTGTTCTGGGTCTCTAAGATGGTCAGGTTTGTGTCTCCTCCTGCTCTGCTGTCTGAAGGTTCTCAAGGCTGCCAACCTGCCATTAATTCACATCTTACAGCAAATCAGACTGCCCAAGGATATTGTATCAGATCATGAGGTAAAGTTCATATCAAGGGTGCAGAGGCCTCATCTACTGTTACCACCCTCCTTCTCAATTAGAACGCTCTGAACGCTACAGGGTTCTACAGGGTTCAGAGTTTTTGAGTATATTTTGGGCTTCCAACCATCTTTGTATCTATGAAACAATCTGTCATTGGGTTTTTCTGTCATTGAGTTCTGGTTTGGTAGGAGCTAGAAGCTATGGGAGAGAATACATCACCTCCATACTGCCATCACAATCTTCAAGAGAAAAGTGCACCTATTTAGTGCACCATGTGTAGGGTCATCCCACCTAGGGGATTGCCCTAGGGGATTGGTGTCATTGCCCATACATGTCTTGACCCACAATCTTGACCCTCAAGCTAGAAGCTTCGGATGTACATTGAAGGTGGGCTTGCCTACTGTGTCAACATCCTGCTGGACTGAGGAGAGGAGCTGGGTGTTGGCCAGCCAGATTCTGGACCCAGAACTTGCCAAATCCTTCCCTCATGTTTACCCTATCAGGCCCACTCCTCATCATCTCCACTCCCAGTCCTTGGCGGGCCCTCTAGGTCTTTGGCGGATACGTTCGTCCTGGCTTTGGCCGTTCGTCTTGGCTTTCTTTTGAGTCACTCGGTGCAACCAATGAGAAAACAGTGACACTAATGCTCCGCCTACACGTAAATCTATCATGAGTCTCCATCATGAGTCTCTATACAGGACTGTGGTTCCTCTGTGAAGCCCTGGGAATCTTTACACACACAAGAGCTGCAGCTGCTGGCGTGGAGCAGTGGGTCTGTGTTCAACCGTCACCCCCTGACTGAGCACATTTAACCTACTTCACTTTATGAAACAGCTGCCCCCAAAACCTCAGGGGAAGATGACTGAGCAGCGCTAATCTGCATGAGCCTGATACCTGTGTGTGTGTGTGTGTGTGTGTGTGTGTGTGTGTGTGTGTGTGTGTGTGTGTATGTGTGTGTGTGTGTGTGTGTGTGTGTGTGTATGTGTGTGTGGGTATGTGTGTGTGTGTGTGTGTGTGTATGCTTGAATAAAAATGGAATTTGCTGTTATTGTTATCTTGGTGATACAGTCCAAGAAATTTTTAGTACACTACATTTCTTCATGTGTGTGTGTGAATGTGTGTGTGTTACAGCTCCAGGGTGATAAAGTGTTTGTGAGTAGGTATTTGCGCTGTGCTGTGAGGTGTAACTATGGAGACTGACAGCTGTCTGTACCTTAACAAGAGACTCAACTGCCAATGGGACCTCGGTGGCTTTAGTTCTGCTTTGCCCTCAACCCACATTGTTGTTGTTCCCTCCTGTGGTGATTTCAGGGCTTTATAAAGGAGTAGAGCGCCCCCCACAGGCCCATCTGTGAACACACTCATCCACCACCACGCTAACAGAGCCCCTGATCATTACAAGCATCATGATGATTATTAGTGGGATTAACTAATGGTGTCAGCTGTGTTCTGCCTTGGCTGGTGTGTGTGTGTGTGTGTGTGTGTGTGTGTGTGTGTGTGTGTGTGTGTGTGTGTGTGTGTGTGTGTGTGTGTGTGTGTGTGTGTGTGTGTGTGTGTGTGATTGCATGCATGTGTGTATGTGAGCATTCATGTTGACAACTGCTAGTGTACTTAAAGGCACACAGATTCAACATTTCTCAACAAACCCTACATTCCCAAAGATCATGGTTGGAAAGGTTACTTAAAATGGAGTCAGATGTATAAAAATGACTGATTGCCTATTTATAACATAATCAGATTACATTCTGCTGCTTTTGGAATTTCTTTTTAACTGATTACCTGCAAAAGAGTTTTGGAACACTGTGTACCAGCTAGTACGTCCACTTACAAGTACCAAACTCCTGTATTTTCTCTGTGCCGACTCATGAACAACAAACTGCTGTGAATATAAACAATGTTTCTTCTCCAGCAGTCCAGCATTGCTGAGAAGGCTGCTGCCGAATGCTCAATTCCTGCAGTCCAATCCTTACACAAATATAAAATCATAATAACACAAGAAAAACGGGCATGAATGACAGGCTCTTTGTATTCTGCAGTGCGTTGTCAAAACCCAAAAGAAATTGCATTTCATCAAGATAGTGTAAGCACAACAATTCTTTAATTTTTTTTCTGTCGAGGAGACTGGAGTGTTTATTGTGTTCTGGTGATGGAGCTGTACCTTTAAGTTCATGGGTTCAGCACTCTGGAGTTGCCATCCATACGTCAACTGCACGGCTGCGAAAAGCTAAAGTATTCGCTTCTGAACTCTGTGGGCCTGCATATGCATACAAGCAGAGCTCATTCCCAGCAGTGAAGGTGGACTGTGACCAATCGTGAGTGCAGTTTTTGGATCGACGAACTCTTCAACTTATTTTCAAGAACACACAGCTTTGCATTCTCACAAGGCCCAGGAGCCCTTAGAGATTTATACTGTTGATCAAATGAAGTTATTGACAGATGCTTTCACTCAATATGGCCCTGAAGTGCAGAGATGTGGAATTTTTATGTAGTAACTGGATAAGACCCATCACTGCAGCTCAGGTTTCTTGAACATGGGCTTGGGCCACTCTGAAGGGGACCAGTTGTGGAGAACCAGCCCAGTTAGCCCGGGCTGTAACTGTGTGCGTATCTCTCCTGCCTCTGTCAGTGACACTGAATGTAGACCCTAATATTCTGACTTAATGATCGCTATTAATGCTGATCTTATAATGAAACGTGAAGCTAGATTTGAAACACGCAGACTTTCAGAACAACTTGTGCAACAGTTTGCTGACGTCCGGAGGTTTGTCAATACACATACCCTGCTTGTCCTACTATATATGCCTGTCCCAGTAGACAGCACCCAACGCAAGGCAACTTACCCCTGCATGGACTTCTGTGTCTTCCTCACACACATCTGCCAGGGGATGGTGGCCTCTCCATGATGACACCTCTCTTGCTCGGCTCCAAGCTCCATCATCTGACTGGACACACTGATAGCCACTTTATCCCTTCATGCCATCCATCAAAATTAGGACAACTGCTCTCTCTCACGGTGTCACCCTGACAAGGAATCCCTTCCCCAGGTATGCCAGACGCTTCTCGTTTGTCACCCTTTCATTTATTCCTGCTGAGCTCCGTATTGCCGGGTCACTGTCCCCTCTTCATCTGTATAGAGGAATCAGACACTCATCAACCTCTTCACCACCCCAACCCTACATGACCAGACCCGTAATTCCCTCCGTTCTCCTTCACCACATGTCCACTTTTACATGTCAATTGAGGGGACAGTCTCTCCTTCCTCGCAGAGGCAGAGAGATTGTTAAATGCTGGGATTGGGGGCTGAATGTCACCCCCCACCCCACCGCCTCCATCATGGGGCCAGCGCACCTATGGCACCTCTGATACTGAGGTAACGTTTACCTCTGAGCCTCTGAGCAGCTGGTGTAGACACTGGGTCTGGGCTGCCCATCGCCAAAGAATAATAAATAAAAAAAACATTCCAGCCCTGGCCTCCCAGCCCATTAGATCTGTCCTTTTCAGTGACTGACCATTTAATGGATAAATAAATTGTACTGGAAAGGCTGTGTTGCCACACCAGTGCACACTGGTCATGTTACCCCGTCCCATGTTTTTCATATTGTACATGGCTCCAGCCATGCTGTTAATGGGTCAATGGGTCTTTTTCATGCTACCTAGCATGGCCTAACCCATACGCCACGCTCACGTACACCTGTACCACGACACTGTGCCTTTCTCTCCCTGCAACACCATGCACCGTGCAGTGTGTAGCCATCTCTGCGTTTCCCTGTGAAGGTGCCCTCTGTCGTAAAGGGTGATTGTTGAACCATGGCTCTGAAGTGGCTATAATGCTGACCACTGTTCACGGTGATCAAGGGCTAGTTATGGTGATTAACCTCTCCTCACACTGATCTTGCTTTCTGATGGTTATCACTAATGAAAGTTATTCTCCATCGCAGGTCTCACTAGTCTCTACTGTTGACACGTCCATCATTTCTACTCACCTAGCACCAACAGTGGACTTGACTGACGCATGCTTGTCCCCTGAACAAAAAGAGAAGCTGTATTTCACAGAAGCTGTATTTCACAACCCCATGTTTGTGGTCTACCCCTGTATCGATACTTGTGATGTTCAGCCTAAATTGCGACAGTACTGCACTGCTCCTTATCAGATGTGGCCATTAAGCCCCTTGACTGCTGGTGCTCCAGGTGCTACATAATTTCCATGCCACCCTGCTGGAGCACATTATAGCTTAGCTATAACAATGGACAGGGCACTAGCTCCCTTCTACTGACCTTATATGTCTTCTGACATCTCCCATGAATGGCTGCAGTTTCAGTCAGTTCCCCTGTTCTCCACCATCAGACGCCTCTGGTCTATTTCACCCATTACCTACTACATTTTGGACTGCTACACAGCATTTGTTTTGCTATCATGCTCAATGTGCTGCAGCAATATAATCAGACCATCAAGGAGAAACTGGGCAAGAAATTTTTGATTTGGGTCAGGAGTATGACAGACATCTTCCCCATGTTGCACTGGGTAGACAACTGTTCACACCTGTTCACACCTGCACAGGATGTCCACCTTTTTACATAGCTCCATGTTCCAGTGGATACTCTCCTCAGCACACCTGACTGAGTATTAATGAGGTCTTTTGCTATGCCAGCTGTATACGCCAGTTCACCCATAAACCAGCAACAGACGTCAGGGAAAAGACTCAGGGATGTCAGTGGACACGACCGGCGCTTTATCTATACCCCTTATTAAAAAAAGCAGATGATTTAGTTTTTGATTGATGGCCCATTCCACTGGCACTATTAATGAGTTCAGTGCTGGATTAGTTCTTAAGAAGTCTTGGTCTCTGTTGCTCCTACAAACCACCCAATCACCTTTGAGCTTCATGATCTGTCAGGACCAGTGCGTGAGCCCAAAGTCCATTTCAACCTCTTCCTGACATTTTTTCCTAATCCCCATGGTGCTCCACCCAACTTCACTGTTCCGCCCCACCCCCCAAGCTGCCCATATGTTGCACATCGCTCCTGCAGCCCCCTCTACAGAGCTCCTGCCCCTAAACCCCGGTGGGGACATGCACCTTAACTGCCCAACTGACCCTCTGCCACCTGTCCGTTCTGTGTCGATAGAACTGGATTTTCATTGGTCTTCCGCTTCCTCTCGCATGATTGGTACATCCTGCTGTTTTGATTGACTATTCTGTTGTTTTATTATGACTATTAGTTATTCCTTTATAGCACCTTTCTCATCGCTATTTCACAATCAGCACTCAGCTTTTATATCCAATTAACACACATATACACACCATTTAGAAGGAGCAGCCAATCATGCACTGTGTACTCTGAAGCAGAGACCAGCGCCCCCTGGGGGGCTGCATGGGGAGAACAACACCCATAACAGCACCATCCATTACTGGGATTGCACACATTCAGTCTTTTACACTCATTCACACACATTATTCTGTGTTATTATGCATGTCTATATGATGTAAGAGTGGGAGGAAACTGCAGTGTTTTTTTGTTATTTTGTTATTGTTTTTTTTTGGGGGGGGGGGGGGGCAATTGAAAGAGAGAGGGACAATTTTTGGAGGGAATACGCTAACAATATGTACAAGGTTGCCTGAAACAAAAATGCCATATGAAACAACAAATTTAACATTGTCTTAATACTGAAAAAATATTATGTTTACTAAAAAAAAGCTCATGTTCTCATGAAGCGAATATCATGGTCACGATTAACGATCCAAAAACTTTAACTGTGTCATGCGCATGAATCACACCAGGAGGACCTGACACAACATCGGTGTCCAGTCATGCACTGCGAGGGGAAGTAGTAACAGCCCAAATGCACACACTGTAGAAATACCACTCACAATATATACATTACTGTGCACAGGGTTTAGGGAGGTGTGGTAGGTTTTGGGTAGGTGTGGGAAAATTCCTGCAAAGTTGGAATGTTCTCAAAAATATATATTTTTTTTCATAATTGATTTTTGTCAATTATGAAGCTGTTAAGTGGATGAACACGTCTATATTTGAAAGCATTCTTACTTTGCAGCATTTATTCCACACCTGCCTTAATTGTTTGCGCAGTGCAGTGTTTTAAACAGAAACATTGATGCTGTTACAGTATGACCAAAGTTATAATATCTATTTACTCTGTTACAGCCATTAAAAACCACTGCCTCTTATCTGTAATCCAACGATAACAGAATAATACATTTACATATTTTTGCGTCTTCATTATATGCTGTCACATGTATTGTCAGTGGCCAACCCTCTCCAGCACACAGTGCCAATCCCAATGTTGGTGGGCGGGGCTGATGTCCAAAGTGTTACAGGACACCGCACAGTTATTTTCCTCAGGATTCCAAAGCCAGTTCATCATGCTGGAAAGTTGGTATTTGCTGAAGGTTGCTGGTGTTAAATGAACATGGGATCTGTATACGTTAGGAGTCTAGATCCATGGCTGCTTTATTTCTCTGTATACGTTAGGAGTCTAGATCCATGGCTGCTTTATTTCTCTGTGTATACGTTAGGAGTCTAGATCCATGGCTGCTTTATTTCTCTGTATACGTTAGGAGTCTAGATCCATGGCTGCTTTATTTCTCTGTATACGTTAGGAGTCTAGATCCATGGCTGCTTTATTTCTCTGTATACGTTAGGAGTCTAGATCCATGGCTGCTTTATTTCTCTGTATACGTTAGGAGTCTAGATCCATGCCTGCTTTATTTCTCTGTATACGTTAGGAGTCTAGGTCCTTTGCTGCTTTGTTTTTCTGACTGGAAGAACTAGTACTCACCCCCCTCCCCCAACCTCATAGGAATGAAAAAGAACACTGTGGTTGAGGTGCACCTATGCACAAACAGAAAACAAAAACCACTCTGTCACACTTTCATGTCAGATTCTCTCTGTCTGTCTGTCTGTCTGTCTGTCTGTCTGTCTCTATCTCTGTATGTTGAGATTATGGTCTCTAAGCTGTGACTCGGTCTGCAGCACAAAGCCTCTCAGCATTCCTCTTTTATTGCCGCCCCTCACATAACCCCCCCCCCCCCCCCCCCCCCCCAACCCACACACACACACACACACACACACACACACACACACAGTCACATACATACATTGGTCATCCATTTTGGAGTGAGAGGTGATAAACTGATATTTTATATGGGTCCACTTTAAACATTGCCCTCTCTCTCTCTGTCTCTTTCTCTCTAACTTCTTCCTCCTCTCTCTCTCTTCCTCTCTCTCTCTCTCTCTCTCTCAGTGTGAGCAGTAATCTTCTATGCTAACTCTTTGGGAGGGACATTAATCGGTGCAGGGTTCTGACTGAGCTCTCTGCAGGATAACACACTCAGAGTATTCAACCCCCACCACTACTGTTCATCTGTTCATCTCTATATCTCTCTATCTTTCTCTCTGTCTCTCTTTCCCTCTCTCACCCTCTGTCTCTCATTATCTCTCATTCTCTCTCTCCCCTTTTCTCTCTTTCTCTAGATCTCTGGCTCTCTTTACTTTGCTCTCTTTTTTCTCTCTCTCTCTTTATACGTTCATCTCCATCATGCTGTGTTTTCTCTTATCACTCTCCTTTATTTCATCGTCCCCTTCTATCTCATTTTCTTCATATTTTCACTTATCATCTTCTCTTGCTCTCCTCAATATTGATGCCTCCTCTATCTGTCTGTCTGTTTGTCTCCTTCTCTCTCTCTCTCTCTCTTTCTCTCTCTCTCTCCCACTCCCTCTCCCACCCTGTTGCGGTGCATTGCAGTATTCTGAAAGGAGTGTGTGACTCTGAAGCTGGCCAGAATGTATGTGTGCATGTGTGTGCATGTGCATGTGTGTGCATGTGCATGTGTGTGTGCGTGTGTGTGCGCGCATGAATGTTTTTTTGTGTGTGGGGATGGTTTTAATTTTTTTATGGCCATATACAACATGCCTCCGGTAAGAGAGCTTTCCTTACTGACCTGTATGTGAAAGTTTGTGTGTGCGTCTTTAGAGGTATGTATATTTGTGTGAGGTGTTTGTGTTTATACCTTTGTGGGTTTAATGAAATAATAACTATATGGTAAATATGGGTCAGTGAAAACATTTGGAGTCACAGTAGCAGAAACCGCTGTGTGTCTGCGGTGTTAAATCAAGCTGGCTGCCCCTCTGTCTCATGAATTCATCATCAGCGCCGGCATCTACCTGCGGCTCCGCGCTGCTTATTCAGCACTCGTCTGTCTCGCGTGGGCCTCTGAGTCAACAGTGGCCCACCAGCCCGGCGAGGTGCGGCGTGTTCAGACTCTCTGGCGCTGCCACGTGCCGCATTATAATGCGTTATGATGCTGGTACCGCTGCTCGAGGTGAAGCTGTGTGTTAGGAGGCTGCACCTGCGGTTCAACTGTGCTGATCCACTCTGGCCCACAGCCGTAGGAGACGTGTGCAACAGAGATACTGATACTGGTGCAAGTAGTGTATGAAAATGACTATCAATATGCTACCAATACTGATCATTTTTCTGTAATGACTTTTAAAATGATAGTATTAATAGTAAAAATGTGTATAGAAATAGTATTAGATAGTATTAGGCATCAGGCAGGCCTTTCTGTGGTTATGAGAACATGCCTAACAGTGTTTAAGTTCCATTGAGTTTCTTAATGCTAAAACAGCATGCTTTGTCCAAGAGTTTCCATTCAACTAGCATAATTTATGGTTCAGCCTAATAAACATGTAGCTGGTTGGATACCATCTGGGGAACTGGTGTTGGCAGTCTGTAAAACTCTAGCCAGGTTTTCCATTTGGTTAGTGAGTACCTAAGAATTTATATTATGTAATGCAATCTACAGGGCTGAGCTTCATGTGAGTCCAAAGTGGCACAAGATTTATTAGCATAATACAGGCCAATCACATTACTATTGGATAGATATTGTAATAAAAATTATACAGTGAATAACAGAAATGCATCACACTCAATTGTACCTGAATGTTATAGATAGATAGATAGATAGATAGATAGATAGATAGATAGATAGATAGATAGATAGAGGGGGGGGGGGGGGGGGGGACAGAGACAGAAAGAGACAGGAAATCCCAGTGATTCTTAATCCCAGAGATTTTTATAAACCTCATTCTTCAGTCAACCAGCTTTCCCCCTAAATAACAATTGTCCATTTGTAAATTCACAAGTCATGATGTCAACATAGATGTTTAAAGTAAAAAATTCTGAGAATAAAAAAGTTAATGACAAAAAAGACAAAACATTTTGTTCCCTGACCACTCTAACTCATCTGAGTTTCAGCCCTTGTAATGCCCTTGTAGGAGAATGAAATTTCCTTGATGAGGGATTATGAATGTTCCCTTTTTCTCCCGTGTTCCCTCTCTATCCCCCATGTTCCCTTTCTATCCCGTGTTCCTGTTTTATCCCCTGTGTTCATGTTCTATCCCGTGTTCCTGTTTTATCCCCTGTGTTCATGTTCTATCTCGTGTTCCCTTCCTATTCCCTGTGTTCATGTTCTATCCCGTGTTCCCTTCCTATTCCCTGTGTTCCTGTTCTTTCCCCTGTGTTCCCTTCCTATCCCCTGTGTTCCTGTTCTTTCCCCTGTGTTCCCTTCCTATCCCCTGTGTTCCTGTTCTTTCCCGTGTTCCCTTCCTATTCCCTGTGTTCCTGTTCTTTCCCCTGTGTTCCCTTCCTATTCCCTGTGTTCCTGTTCTTTCCCCTGTGTTCCCTTCCTATTCCCTGTGTTCCTGTTCTTTCCCCTGTGTTCCCTTCCTATTCCCTGTGTTCCTGTTCTTTCCCCTGTGTTCCCTTCCTATTCCCTGTGTTCCTGTTCTTTCCCCTGTGTTCCCTTCCTATTCCCTGTGTTCCTGTTCTTTCCCCTGTGTTCCCTTCCTATCCCCTGTGTTCCTGTTCTTTCCCCTGTGTTCCCTTCCTATTCCCTGTGTTCCTGTTCTTTCCCCTGTGTTCCCTCTCTATCCTGACTTCCCTTTCTTTTCCCTGAGTTTCCTCACTTCCTCTTCCCTGTGTCAGCCACAGTACATGTTTGTATAGATGCCACACTTAAGTCCTTCATAATTTCAGCTCCTCCTCTTTCAGCTCTACAAAGTCACATGAGTCATCACATGGTTGAAATGTCCTGACATCTCATCTCAGCTAGAAATCACTTTCTGGTTACCATATTGTATCATGGCTTTCCTTAGTCTTCCCTGTGCTTCAACAAACATCTAAAGTCCAGTCCCAATGCAAGTTCATGAAATCCCACCTGAATCCCCATCCCTAAGTGAGGTGTTTAGCAAATGCAATGCTACTCAACTTCTTCCTCACAGAGACTGTGACTGTGCTGTAGGCCTGCTTGTAGGTCCCTCACCCGCACACAGAAAGGTGTACGCTCTGCTGAAACACCCGCACACAGAAAGGTGTACGCTCTGCTGAAACACCTGCACACAGAAAGGTCTACGCTCTGCTGAAACACCTGCACACAGAAAGGTGTACGCTCTGCTGAAACACCCGCACACAGAAAGGTGTACGCTCTGCTGAAACACCTGCACACAGAAAGGTGTACGCTCTGCTAAAACACCTGCACACAGAAAGGTGTACGCTCTGCTGAAACACCTGCACACAGAAAGGTGTACGCTCTGCTGAAACACCTGCACACAGAAAGGTGTACGCTCTGCTGAAACACCTGCACACAGAAAGGTGTACGCTCTGCTGAAACACCTGCACACAGAAAGGTGTACGCTCTGCTGAAACCAAGGCTATGGAGCAGTACTTCCGGGACGCACTGCAGATATGATTCACGAGGCACCCCTCATTGCCTAAAGAAAAATGGTGACCTTTGACCCTGCATAGATTGTTGCAGTTTTGATTCAGTCTTAAAAAAAACACTGCTACCACCTGACCTCTAACAGCTGTGTGGAGCTAAGGTAGTCACAAAGCTTGACCTCAGAAGTGCGCATAATTCAATCCAAATCCATGAGGGGCATGGACGAGTTAGCATGTTCCCCTGGTCACTGTGAACATTTGGTGGCCCTTTGCAGTTTGTCCCACCATTCCAGGCGTTCATTAATTAGGTCTTACAGGACACCCCAGGCTGCTTTGTTTGCAGCATACATTGATGACATTTTGATGAACTCACCAGACCTACAACTACCTGGCCAACATTCATTGGACCAGGTAATGTTTGGAAATTGGAAATTGGAAATGTTTGCTCCATCAAGCATCCATCTCCTTCCTGAGCAACATCATCAGTCTGTCGAAAATGTCGAGGCAGTCCTGTCCTGGCCAAAAATCTAAATGAGACATGGCCTCCAGACATTCCTAGGGTTCGCTAAATTATATAAGTGTTTGATCAGAAGTTTTGGCTCAGTCGTAGCCCTTCTTATATTATTCCTCAGGAGATCAGTCGAAACAGGTTGAAATGGACCGAGAAGTCGATTAAGATTTCTGTCCCTTCATTTTGGTTCCTGTGCTAATTCACCCAGATCTTCTGTATAGCTTGTAGTACAAGCGGATGCTTCCGACATTGGGATAGGAGCTGTTATGTCTCAGAGGCAGAGCTCCCTAGTCAAACTATATCACTGTGTTGATTTTGCCTTCATACTGTGAAAAAGGCTGAATTACAAGGAAGGATGTTGTGCTTCATCCACTTTGATTTTCATATCTCCTACACTGTCCTGGCACTAAAAAAACACAAATACCCTCTATGGAACATACGTCAATGACTGTGGACCCAAGGGACCAGCTTATATTATTCCAGCCTCTTGTTTAATAGCACCAGTAGAGTGGGAGGTTGATCAGGACATCAAATCTACTCTTGAACACCAGCCCACTCCGTTGATACAACCGATTGGCTTATGACAAACTTACATTACATTAGATTTACAGCATCATAAATCATCACCTATGGTATTGCTTAACATATAGGACTGTTAGTCTACTTCCTAATGGACTTCATAGTCTTAAGAAAGAGCCGTGAGGTCAGGATGTTTTGCACAGATGTATTTGAGGTATTGGAGCTATAGGTCTGATTGGTAATTTCAGAAAACAATGTCTTACATCAAAGGAAATAAGTTGGGGGATGATATAAAGGCCTGCATTTTTCAGCACTTTGCCGTTTGTGCAGAACTTTTCTAGCTTACAAAGCCACCGTTTGCTTTGCTCAGTCTGGGCTGGGGAAGCATCTCCCTGACGTTGTATTGCTGCTATAGCGTGATGCATTTTGACATGGCTTTCAAATACTGGACTTCTGCCACTGAGGACTGCATGCTGAATATATTAGCGCCTTACTGACTGGCTCATTCATACAGGATTTCAGCAAGGTTCATGTACCAACATTCCAGCATATGTATCAATTCCTTTAGAACTGAGATAGTTACAGTTTGCCAAACATTTCTAAACTCAAACTGAAAAGCTCCTTTCATACGAAACTGTTTTATGTCAGCCTGAAAAAAACACTCCACTGTCTTACTGATGATGGCTGCCTAAAAGCTGACTCATCATTATTTGGGTGTCTAACCACCTTTATGGGTGAGACAGGCACAGTTTTTCTGTGGAATGCTAACTGTGGAAACGCAATACACTGGGGAATCAAGTGGGGGGGGGGGGGGGGGGTGTAGCAACGAGGCGGAGGCAGAGAACTCCATGATGTGGCAGTGGAGTGAAGTTCTCCTGCCAAGTCCATTAATTCTGAGTAACTTGATGCCTCAAAGGACTTTACCCTGCTTATACCTCAGCTATTGCCTCACTATGGTACTACTCACTGACATTTATCTATAAAATTACCCAGTTGTGAATTTAACTAGCTAACGTTTGGCCTCAGTCTGGTAATCAGACTGCTGTGGCATGAAGAGTGTGTGAGTTCACATCTATGGTGAATATAGGACTGCAGTCTCTCGGGTTCAGGTCTCTCTCTGCATTCTCTCCAGTTCAGGTCTCTCTCTGCAGTCTCTCCAGTTCAGGTCTCTCTCTGCAGTCTCTCAGGTTCAGGTCTCTCTCTGCAGTCTCTCAGGTTCAGGTCTCTCTCTGCAGTCTCTCAGGTTCAGGTCTCTCCTCCTCCTATCTGCTAAGCTGTTGGCATTTGAAACATCACGCTCTTTTGGTGTTTTTTTCTCTTAAATGCTTGGGTTTGGATGATTGGTTTCGAATGGCTGAAGTGATGACTGCTGTTGCTTGGACATCAGAGCAGAAGGTCCCGGAGTGACTCAGTGGTCTAAGTACTAGCGCTGTCATCAGGAGATGGTTGGTCAAATCCGTGGTGATGTCAGAGCCATCACTGCCCAGGAGTGGATGAGGGAATAATCGGTCCTGCTCCCTGGCTAGCCTCTCCATCACTCAACACACTGCTAACCAATCTGAGTGTAGGTGGAGCTGGTGGCTGGTGCTCCAGTGATGGCAGCTAGGAAAAGATGTGATGGCTGGATGTGAATCAGAGGGAGCAGATGTTAGTGTTCCTTCTCCTGACTTGGCCACGCCCATGTGATGGGGCAGGATCAGCTAACAGGAGTTGGACATGAGTAACAATGCAGGACAACTAAAAATGAACATTCTGCTGCAGTCCAGGTCATGTGTAGACTTTTGGAGTCTGTTCATTAGCACAAATATATATATGCAGGGAAGTGAAGAAAGAACATATGAGTAGTTACAGTAGACTGATTGCAATGTTACAGTAGACTGACTGCGCTCTTACAGCAGACTGACAGCAGTTACAGACTGACTGCACTATTACAGCATACTGACAGCTGTTACAGACTGACTGCTTGGTTACAGCAGACTGACAGCAGTTACAAACTGACTGCACAGTTACAGCAGACTGACAGCAGTTACAGACTGACTGCACTGTTACAGCAAACTGACAGCTGTTACAGACTGTCTGCTTGGTTACAACAGACTGAAAGCAGTTGCAGACTGACTGCACTATTACAGCAAACTCAGCAGTTACAGACTGCACTGTTACAGCAGACTGACAGCTGTTACAGACTGACTGCACTGTTATAGCAGACTGACAGCTGTTACAGTCTGACTGCACTGTTACAGCAGAGTTAGTTCCTTCTTTCAAGGTTTATAAAATGGTTGGAATAACACTTAGAGCTACAAAATACAGCTCTAAGACCTTAAATTGCATAGACATCTGACTACATTAGATTGTTTGATGAAGGATAATGGTGTTTGTCAGCAATTGTTTTTTTTTCTTCATTTAATTAAAATAAAAATTACTTTTCACCATAACTGTTGTGAAATAAAATATTTTAGTTGGTGTGTGTGTGTGTACATCCATAGGTATGTATATGTATGTGCGCAAGTGTGTGTGCCTGAGTGAGAGTGCATATGTGTGCATGTTTATCTTTGTGTGTGTGTGTGTGTATGTGTGCCTGTGTGTGTGTGTGTGTGTGTGTGTATGTGTCTCTGTGCGTGTGCCTATGTGTGTGTGTGTTTGTGTGTTATTGGCATTGTAGTTCTGAATAGATGAACAGTGAAGGACTGTATGAAGAACAGAAGAATGAGGAGAGTGGACAGAGATTTTACAACCATAAATAGGCAGATACAGCACAAACTGTGTGTGTGTGTGTGTGTGTGTGTGTGTGCGCGCGCGCGCTCTGATACTGAAATATACCACAGATGAAAGGGAAAATGTTTGTCACGCATAGTGGAGCATTATTGTTTTCAGCATATTCCTGCGCGCGCTTTCTCAGTTTTCATGCTCCACCATAATGAAGAGATGCGCCTTCGCTTTGCTTTTTTAGATTATATTAATGATTCACGAGCCTAATTAAAACATATCTCAATTCTCAAGCTGGCAATATATCTACAATAATGTTACGAATAACCAATACTGGGATCACACATGCGCGCACAGACATACACACGAGAGATACAACAAATGCGCACATATGCGCATCGTTTCTAAAAATAGCCGAGCCAGGCGAATAAAAATAGCCGCGTATACGGAGAAAGAACACATAGCGTGCCGGCTGGATTGAAACACGCTGACAGTCTGTCTCGTTCTGTCGCAAATGATCGGGGGGGGTTGGACAGGCGCGAGGCGCGAATGCGGGCAGCGGTGCAAAACGCGGCAAAGATGAAAAAGATGTGATGCCGCTCGCGCGCGCACCCATCAGCCATCAACTGCCTCCATGCTGCTGGTGGCCGAGCTGCGCGACAATGAAACAGATTAAAAACGTTTTTCAAAATACAAACTTCAGGTCTCTCACACTGAAAATAAGAATATTCGTTCAGGAACACATGGAAGAATGTTTCATTTTTCCAGAAAGAAGTGTGTTTTGAGGTTTGTAATACCAGTTGACAGGGAGACCACTCAAATGGGTGTTGAGAAGAACATCACCACAAACTTGCTCCGCCACTTCTGCCGCGACGTCTCTCGCCTGTCTGGCGTGATAAATACGGACCGTTTGGCTCCTGTGTGGCGGTGCTTGACCTGTTCACTCCAAGCCCACATGAGTCCGCAGTGCACGAGCATGCTAGCTGGGCGCAGCGAAGCGTGACTTAAAGGGACGGGGGAGAGTGTCGCCCTCGGGACATGGCTGTAAGAAAAACCCGGTAACGGGACACCAAAGGTTTGCGTCAAGGTCACTTACCCACAACGAGAACGGAACAGCAAAGACACTACAGAGAAATGTTTAAAATAAAGTTTACATAAAGTTTCTCTCTCTCTCTCTCTCTCTCTCTCTCTCTCTCTCTCTCTCTCTCTCTCTCTCTCTCTCTCTCTCTCTCTCTCTCTCTCTCTAACACAGAAACCTGGGGAAATCTGGGCTCCGTGTGTCTTGTTTGGGACTTGGTTAGTGAAGCACAACCTTTGGCTTTTGTTTGAATTATGTAATAATTTCTCCATTATTCATTCAGTGCCTTCCTGTCCCACAGTCAGGTTCTATATTTGCTGCTTCCTTCATTTGTCTTTCCCTTTCCACTTTTACAGGGACGTGGGTGACCTTTGGCTCCCAGATTTCTGATGAGGTGACTATTACTGTCGCACGTTATGTATGCTTACTGTATGTGCGTGTAGGCCTGTGTGTGTATGCTTGTGTGTGTGTGTAGGCCTGTGTGTGTATGCTTGTGTGTGTGTGTGTATGTGTGTGTGTGTGTGTGTGGTTTTATGTGTATCTTTGTGTGTCTGCTTTCAGATGGCTGAGAACCTGATGACCATAGCATATGAGAATGGTGTGAACCTCTTTGATACTGCAGAGGTGTATGCTTCAGGCAGGTAAGTTCACAGTTGGGCTTGGTTGTGTGTGTGTGTGTGTGTGTGTGTGTGTGTGTGTGTGTCCAAAAGGCATAGATTTATAGGAGAGGGAATTGGTGAGTTGTCCATCATCAGCTCCTTCTGTTCCCTTTTCCTGTGTTGAAAAAACATTTTTTAAATAACAATGGGATTTTTAGCCCATTTAAAATAGGATTTTATGATGACTTCATAACATATTCCACACCAAATCCTTCCTACATATTCCACACCAAATCCTTCCTACATATTCCACACCAAATCCTTCCTACATATTCCACACCAAATCCCCTACATATTCCACACCAAATTCTTCCTACATATTCCACACCAAATCCTTCCTACATATTCCACACCAAATCCCCTACATATTCCACACCAAATCCTTCCTACATATTCCACACCAAATCCTTCCTACATATTCCACACCAAATCCTTCCTACATATTCCACACCAAATCCTTCCTACATATTCCACACCAAATCCCCTACATATTCCACACCAAATCCCCTACATATTCCACACCAAATCCCCTACACATATTCCACACCAAATCCTTCCTACATATTCCACACCAAATCCCCTACATATTCCACACCAAATCCCCTACATATTCCACACCAAATCCTTCCTACATATTCCACACCAAATCCTTCCTACATATTCCACACCAAATCCCCTACATATTCCACACCAAATTCTTCCTACATATTCCACACCAAATCCTTCCTACATATTCCACACCAAATCCCCTACATATTCCACACCAAATCCTTCCTACATATTCCACACCAAATCCTTCCTACATATTCCACACCAAATCCTTCCTACATATTCCACACCAAATCCCCTACATATTCCACACCAAATCCCCTACATATTCCACACCAAATCCCCTACATATTCCACACCAAATCCTTCCTACATATTCCACACCAAATCCCCTACATATTCCACACCAAATCCTTCCTACATATTCCACACCAAATCCCCTACATATTCCACACCAAATCCTTCCTACATTAGACATATGCACTGCTGCATTACTTTTTTTCTGAGCTATATGCAAGTAATGTGAAATAATTATTTTCCAACTAAATAAAACATCTTAACAATTACCTTACTAAGTTGCTACTGTTATTAATAATAAACTGTAAGGATAAACTATATGAAAAATGGCCTATAATTGTTTTATCTAATGTTAACACATGGCATTTCGTTGAAAGTGAGTGAGCTACCATAATGAATGTACGTTCCAGGCTAATCACCTCTACTCAGAGAGGTTCTGCTAGATGTGAGTGTTTGATGTGGTCACCTGGGGGTTGCTGTGGCATGTCTAAGCTCCAGAGGCCGTCTCCTTACCGAGGCTCTCTTCTCTTTTACCTACTTCTTTTTCTTCTATTCTCCTTTGTTCTTTGGGGTTCTTCTCTCTCTCTCTCTCTCTCTCTCTCTCTCTCTCTCTCTCTCTCTCTCTCTCTCTCTCTCTCTCTCTCTCTCTCTCTCTCGTCTCTGCAGGGCTGAAATTACTCTAGGTAATATTATTAAGAAGAAAGGGTGGAGGTGAGTGAGCCCTGCATCCCCGTCCATCATATTTACTTCCACCTGCCACTCGAGTGCTTTCCAATAACCCCGCGGGACCTGCGGGACCTGCGGGACCAAGCTGCTTGTGTCACATATTTACCTCAACATCTAGTAGAGTCATCTCTCTCTTTTGAAGTTAACGCATAATTTGTTCATTTCCCTCTTTGGGTTCAAATATCTTAATACTATATTTCTGGCCAATATGACACATGCAAAAATGCCAATCATTTCAGTATTGTAATGAGGGGAGAGGCAGGAGCCGAGGCTGAGACGTAGGGTTTCTCACCAACGTTTATTTAGACAGACCATAGCATATGAGACACATAGACACTAGGCTTGAATATAGACGAGTGACAAGCACAACATTGACACATATTAAATACTCTAACATAAACAAGACACACATTAAATACTCTGTCATAAACAAGACACACATTAAATACTCTAACATAAACAAGACACACAATAAATACTCTAACATAAACAAGACCCAAGTGCAACACACAACGGTTACGAGACAAGTGACAGGTGTGACAAATGACACAGATGAACACACACACACACACACACACACACACACACACACACACACACACACACACACACACACACACACAGAAACACACCCATAAACACACATACACACAGATGAACCCAGGGGAGGAGTCAGGGGCAGGCTCTGACAAGTAATAACACAATGTTATTTTGTTTACGTAAATAATTGAAAACAGTATTTCTATGTACAAAATATTGCATACAACATGTCTAATATGTTACATACAAGGAAACTACAGAATTAATGTGTTTCTCACTGTTATAAATTAATATGAATACAGAACATCAATGTGATGTACATCAGTTGTGTTGGAATGCAAAATGATACTTAATTTTTGGTAATTAACTCTTATATTGGATGATATTTACAGGAGATCTAGTTTCGTAATAACCACCAAGATCTACTGGGGCGGACAGTAAGTGTTTAATATTTACAGTTGTTGCAATAGTTCACCCACAACTGGAACTCAAAACATAATTACTTACCAATGAAAATCAAATTTCCAATGACTATGTCAAGGTTATTCACAACACTTTACCAACTCAAGTGTGTATGCATGTATGTGTGTGTGATTGTGAGTACTATAGGAAAAGATGTAGAGGTAGTCAAAATTGTAGTGAGGTACAGAGGTTTCAGGCAGATAGGAAAACAGGACGTTCCGGACAAAGGTCCTTCATCAGCTGTGCAAGCGAAGTGCTTCACTACGCTTTTGTATGCGCATGTGTGTAATAAATGATCCTTGACATTTATTGAGCAGAACTCTTAGCAATGAAAATGCAAAATACACAAGCCTCATAAACTGCTCGTGTTTTTCATTAAGCAAATCAGTGTTTTAGTTCTGATGAAGATCTGGTCATGTGATGTGTTATGATCCAAAAAATACCATTGGTTGGTTTTAATACAGATTGACAGGGATTCATTTAGCATAAGAGTCATGGGGATTTGCAGTTTGTGTTCATGTTTTTAGACTTTTAGGGAAATGAGGCAATGTGAAATGTATAAATACATATAGTTTCAGGAAAATATAAGTTTTGTGCGGGGAGAAGCTAATGTCATGTGCTTTGTCAGTTCTGGTCTCACCAGTTCTGTGACACTTCTTTCTGCTACCTGCAGGGCGGAGACAGAGAGAGGTTTGTCCAGGAAGCACATTATCGAAGGTAGCGTGCTGTTCACATTGAGATGATAATGGTGTTATTGTGGAGATAATGATGTATATGTGGAAGAAGAGTTCCAAGAAACATTGACGTGGGTGTTGTAATTCTTCTCAGGTCTTCGAGGTTCTTTGTCCAGACTTCAGTTGGACTATGTGGACATTGTCTTTGCCAATCGAAATGATGTCAACAGTCCCATGGAAGGTGAATTACTGTTGAAAAACTTACAATAATAATAATAATATTAATAATAATAACAGTGCTTATACTGTACAAACAGTCCTACTTTTCAGATGTACTTACACTTACACTTACTTTCTTTTTATTACAATATTTCATGCTAAAGCCAGTGTAGCTTCAAATCCCATAAATCACACAGAGACACACAATGTGCATTTATTTAATATAAATGTGAGCATGGTGTGTGTGTGTGTGTGTGTGTGTGTGTGTGTGTGTGTGTGTGTGTGTGTGTGTGTGTGTGTGTGTGTGTGTGTGTGTGTTTTGCAGAGGTGGTGCGTGCAATGACATTCGTGATAAACCAAGGCATGGCCATGTACTGGGGGACATCACGCTGGAGCGGCATGGAGATCATGGTACGACCTGTCCCTCCCTCCACCAGTTACACTCTTTACAGTGGCCCACTCCACCTACTACCATTACTACAACTACTGCTCTCTGTCTTCCTGCTCCGCTGGTGTTCCCCATCCTCCCACTAGGAGGCGTATTCTGTGGCTCGCCAGTTTAACCTGATCCCGCCGGTGTGTGAGCAGGCTGAGTACCACTACTTCCAGAGAGAGAAGGTGGAGGTGCAGCTACCTGAGCTCTACCACAAGATTGGTTAGTTGATCCCACCTGCCCCAACAACACAGGGGCAACAGATACACTCTAGATTCACATTCACACTGGAGTCACATTCACACTGGAGTCGCATTCACACTGGAGTCACATTCACTCTGGATTCACATTCACTCTGGATTCACATTCACACTGGATTCACATTCACACTGGATTCATATTCACACTGGAGTCACATTCACACTGGAGTCACAGTCACACTGGAGTCACATACACACTAGATTCACATTCACACTGGAGTCACATTCACTCTGGATTCACATTCACACTGGAGTCACATTCACACTGGATTCACATTCACACTGGATTCACATTCACTCTGGAGTCACATTCACACTGGATTCACATTCACACTGGAGTCACAGTCACACTGGAGTCCCATTCACACTGGAGTCACATTCACACTGGATTCACATTCACTCTGGAGCCACATTCACACTGGATTCATATTCACACTGGAGTCACATTCACTCTGGAGTCACATTCACTCTAGATTCACATTCACACTGGAGTCATATTCACTCTAGATTCACATTCACACTGGAGTCACATTCACACTGGATTCATGTTCACACTGGAGTCACATTCACTCTGGATTCACATTCACTCTGGATTCACTATACAAGGTGTACACATTGCCCTTTAGTCAGACTTCAGTGTTGGTCCATATAATGTTCTAGTTAGACTAAAATATTTATGTTTTATATATATATAAAAATTATTTATACAATATTGTTATATAGACTGTAACTATGTGTCTTGTCTTGTCTGTACTGTATAAATGAATAGGATATGTATAGTTAATACAAAGTATCTCTCTACATATTTCTTTTGGCAATATACTCTATGGGTGTAGTGGCACTGTAATACTGGTATTTTCTTTTGTACTTTTGATTTTCTTTCACATTCTTTTGATGAATGTCACTTTTGGTGTTTTGACAAAAGTTCTGCTGTTTTTTGATTATTGATGGTGATGTGTGCAGAATGAAGGATATTTTAGTTTAAAAAAGAAGCATGTCTACAGCCACACAAGTGACATTAACCCTAGAATATAGAGAAAAAAACAAATCACATCTTCTCAAAACAACAGTGAATTTAAACCAGTTTGCATCTCTGTTTGGAATGTTTAATGGATTGTAAGCCTAAATATCCAGGCCATCTCCCCCTGGTTCTGTTCCTCCATCGGTGCTGGGCTGATTCCTTTCATTTTCCTGCTTGATGAAAAGCATCAGTCACATCACTTTCATTTCACTGTGAATGCATTTTTCATCTCTCTCTCTCTCTCTCTGTCCACCCCCCACCCCCGATTAGGTGTTGGAGCTATGACCTGGTCCCCTCTCGCATGTGGGCTGATCACAGGAAAATACAGTGATGGTGTTCCAGAATGTTCTAGAGCTGCGATGAAAGTGAGTCATAATGTGTGCTGCCTCCTTTGCTTACCGCTCCCCCCTGCTTCCATATGGACTCCCCTCAACTTGATATTCAGTGATGTCAGGGCAGCTGTCACTAGTGTGTAGGCTTGTGTTAATCTGCATTTGTGTATTCCAGTGTATAAGAGCGTCTGCCACATCATAGCAGCACTTCAAATATTAGTGTCAATTATTTCAAAGATGTCAGATACCAGTCACTGTAAATGTTTTTTAAAAAAGGATTTAAGTATGTGTTTTGTATAGGTGTGTGTTCTTGTGTGCACATTTTTGCATAAATGTTTTCTTTTCCAAATGTTCACATAATGACATTTTTTTATATTAGTTGTAGTTATAACAGTATTTAACAGTGCAAAAATGCGCTGGTCTGCAGAAGGTTCCCACACTTTAATTAAAGTGTGTGTGTGTGTGTGTGTGTGTGTGTGTGTGTGTGTGTGTGTGTGTGTGTGTGTGTGTGTGTGTGTGTGTGTGTGCCTCAGGGTTATCAGTGGCTGAAGGAACGAGTGCACAGTGAAGATGGCCGCAGACAGCTTGGAAAGATTAAAGAGCTCCACCTGCTGGCCAACCGGCTGGGCTGCACTGCCGCACAGCTTGCCATTGGTCAGTGCATTTCCACTGTGTTAGTGCCTCCATCAGCATGAGAAATATTTAATACGCCAAATATGGTCTGTCATTTCTCTCTAACCCCCTGTTGTTTTCCTCTTGTTCTCTCTTTTTTGTCCCTGTTACCTCTCTTTCTCTTGTCCTCTCTCTCTTTCTCTTGTCCTCTCTCTCTTTCTCTTTTTGTGTCTCTCATTCTCTCAGCATGGTGTTTGCGCAGTGAAGGTGTTAGTTCTGTTCTACTGGGCGTTTCAAATACTGAACAGCTACTAGAGAATTTAGGAGCCCTGCGGGTAAACCCACGTTATACACTCTGCACACAAACCCACACACACACACACACACACACACACACACACACACACAAACACACACACACACACACAAGCACACACTCAGGCACAAATATTACTTGGACATAGCTGTGGGCGGCTACGTGATGTCTAATACAAAGCCTCTTCAAGAAATTCTAATAAGGTTCACATACACACCTCGACAAGCTTACATGAACATTCTGACATACATTATGTCCACTTTCTCACTGTCTAGGTGCTCTCTCAGATGACCCCTCAGACGGTTGGTGAGATCGACACTCTGCTGGGGAATAAGCCCCATGCCAAGAAAGAGTCCCGTGCATGAAGAGAGAACGAGATAATGAGAGACAGAGAAAAAGAGAGAAAGAGAGCATGAGTTTGGCCGGAAGAGAAGAAGTGTGGATGAGAAACGGAGGCCTTTCCCTTTCTTCCCTTCCTGTGTACTGCATCTCCCCGCATGGCTCTTCTCACTATTGGGCTTCCAGAACAGAACCAGTCCTGGACCTGGTCCCATCAGAAACAGGACTATTAAACCATTACTGAGCCCACGTAACCCAAACTAGATCCTAACCCATTCAGCCTCACTAGTCCTGACCTTTTATAAATAATATATAACTACACCTCTAAAGAAAGAAAACAAAAGAAAACAACAATATCTTACTCTAAATCTCTACAAACACCAAGAAAAAGAAGAGACATAAGAACTCTAAAATAAAGCTGTAGTATCCTGTTATTTACTCATCTGGACAGAGAGAGAGAGAGAGAGAGAAAGACAGAGAGGGAGGGAGGGAGAGTGAGAGAGTGCATCAGCTGTCTGTCTTCCAGAAGTAACACTTCCTGGGGAGGAAGACAGAGGAAGGGCGATGAAGAAAGCTGCTTCCCGTCACAGAATGCTGTGCAGCAGTATGTGTGCGGTCTGCTGGGTCACGGCAGGTCACCGCAAATGAAGGAGACAAACTCAAGCAGCAAAACTTGGGGGGGGGGGGGGGGGGGGGGGGATGCCCCCAGATGCCACGTGCGCAGACCTTCTTCAGAGTCTTCCTTCATCTTCCTCCCCTGTTCTCTCACCCTGTTCAAATCAAACTGTGCGCATGTCCCTTTAAAAGAGTCCCCACTGCCCAGTTAGAAGGATGTGTGTGTGCGTGTGTGTGTGTGTGTGTGTGTGTTGCGCCTTCTCTGGTAAAGAGTTATTCAACTTCTCATTCACGTCCTCGGACCTTGTTTTTTGTACTAAACCAACCAGGTCAAAGGTCGCAAAAAGTCAAAGGTTAATGTGACCGGAGAACTGTGCTAACATAGCTATGTGAGACATTAATTACATCAATGACAGCTATTATGTGAAGAGTATTTCCACAGTGATTGTGTGTATTTGTGTGTGTGTGTGTGTGTGTGTGTGTGTGTGGGTGTGTGTGTGTGTGTGTGTGTGTGTGTGTGTGTGTGTGTGTACTGCTTCGCTTGACACCATACAGGGCAGGGACATTAGATGCTTCAGACTGTCACAAACTAGTCTATTGCTCAGTTGCTAGGACGCCTAGGTAGAGGCAGTTTTGTGTTAGCTGTGGCTTAAGCAGTGCAGTATCTTATTGAAAAGAGGAGCTCACCTGAAGGTGAGACCACAGGTGCTGCCCACTCAGACCCCGCCCACCCTGCCCTGCCCCGCCCCTCCCCGCCCCATCACCCAGCACAGGTAGCAAACACACGCCTCCAGCCATCACAGACATCAGCCTGGACTGCCTAAGGCAGTGAGCCACAAAGGAAGCGGACAGGTGGAGAGAGACGTGCATGTGTTCAGGCTGAGCTGGGGACTGAGACGGGTGTCTTCGGACCGGGGGTGGGCTTGTGGACAAATGGGGGCGGGGTTTATTTCCAGACCTTATCTGCTGGTGGACATGTACAGCGCACTGGGATTTTTATTCCGCCAACTCATCGTGCTCATGGCCACGTTGCAGACCGCTCTCCCAAGTCACATGCCCACGCGGGGAACGCCATGGAGAACGCCACCCGTGCAGGAGACGATCTGCCCAGCAACAGTGGAAAGGAGCATCTGGTCTTCTCCCCTCTGGTTACATGTGCACGCTTGAGGAACAAAACCAAACTTTAAAGTAGAGAACATTGCAGGACGTGAGAAAGCACCTCCTCATATTGGGGCCTGTTATTAGACTACTGTGGAAATAGGCTGCCGGATTATTGATCCGTAGGTGCGCAGACTCCGATGTGGCCACTAAAGATGCCCAGCTGGTCTGGAATGATACTCTGATTCAGTTGCAGGGACACCTGGGGCTGGTAAATGAGCTTTGGCCCAGCTGTGTTGGCAAAGGGAGCATAAATCAAATCTGAACTGACTTGGGTTCCCCATGGATTTGACCAGGACCCTCTGATGCAGACAGTACTACTAAGTTTTGCCCTTATATGATGTTTTCAGACCAGCTTCCTTGTGTCTATTGTAAGGGTTGACTGTTAAGTTTTGGATGAACAAGCAGATCTGGTTCCAGTATTTCAGTGCAGCATTTCCGCAATGATGCAAATCCCTTTACTGGTGAAAATAGTCCACAGTTCCTTAGGCAGACTGGTTGGTCCAAACACATGTTTATGTTCATAATAGTCAATATCTAATGTAAATACTGTTGGTTATGAGAAAGTGCTTTGCAAATGCTTGGCTCATGTTAAAATGGGAAGATGGAAATGCTTTGAGATGGTTGTATGACTGTCCTTATTTTTTATGTTGCTGTAATGGTGTTAACAGGACCATAGTACAACGGACAGTGAACCAAGCCATGTACATACACATTTAGAGCACACACCTCCTAAATAACTCTGCCTGTATCTCTTCTACCTTACTGTCTTGCACCAAGAAAAAAAAAACAACCAAGCCCTGTACCGAATGTATCTTGCTTGCCTTTAAAAATGTCTGAACGAAGCCGCTGTCACTGTGTGGTTTTTTTATAGCCTCTTCTGTAGCCATGTGGGTCTGTGGTGGGTTTGTGAGACACCAAATCTCTACGCACATTGTCACATCCATACAGACATGGGCAGAGCACAAAAATGCCAGTACCACAGCCATGTATAAGGACTCAGATAGGGCACACACACACACATACACACACACACACATACATAAACACATACATAAACACACATCTGAATTATACTGGAGGCTAGAAAGAGAGAGAGAAAGAGAGAATGACTGGGGCGGTTTATGTGAAACATTGTGTCCAGAGATTATAGCAATACCTATAAACAACAGGGTAAAGATGTATACAGTATGTACCCACACACACGTACACAGACATCCTGTGTATTACACTGGTTGCTGTTAGCAGCTGTGAGCTTCACGCACTGTTGAGTTTACTGTGCGTCTTACTGAATACTGATGGAACTCTACTCACACATTCTGTACAACTCTGCAAGTGTGTGAGTGTGTGAATGTGTGAGTGTATGTGTGTGTGAGTGTATGAATGTGTGAGTGTATGAATGTGTGAGTGTATGTGTGTGTGAGTGTATGTGTGTGTGAGTGTATGAATGTGGGAGTGTGTGTGTATGAATGTGTGAGTGTGTGAATGTGAATGTGTGCACATGCATGTGACAAATGCATAAGTGCATTCAAATCAGAGTGTTTGTGGGTGTGTGTGTGTGTGTTGTGTTTATATATGTGAATGTAAAAATGCAAAAGCATATTTAAGAATGTGCTTTTAACACTTTCTAAGAACCAAATGACATATCTGGGTTTTTGGCTGCTGAGGTCATGGTTTATCAGTAGGCATAGCAAAACATACCTGTAGCCCCTAGCCTATAGCAAAGTCAATTGACATACAGTGGGATGCGAAAGTTTGGGCACCCTTGTAAATTTACTTTTATAAATCATTGAATGTTTGGATTTTAAAAAATCAGTTAAAAATATCATATAGGGGACAAACACAGTGATATTTGAGAGGTGAAATGAAGTTTATATGATTTACAGAAAGTGTGCAATAATTGTCTAAATAAAAATAGGCAGGTGCGTAAGTTTGGGCACCCAAAAAAAAAACCTTAACTTAATATTTTGTAGATCCTCCTTTCGCAGAAATAACCTTTCGCCTCTAAACGCTTCTATAGCTTCGAATGAGAGTCTAGATTGTGGCTGAAGGTATTTCAGACCATTCTTCTTTACAAAACATCTCTAGTTCATTCAGGTTTGATGGTTTCCGAGCATGGACAGCTCTCTTTAAGCGACACCACAGCTTTTTAATAATATTCAGGTCTGGGGACTGAGATGGCCATTCCAGAACGTTATACTTGTTCCTCTGCATGAATGCCTTAGTAGATGTTGAGCAGTGTTTAGGGTCGTTGTCCTGTTGGAAGATCCATCCCCGGTGCAGCTTCAGCTTCTTCACTGATTCCTGGACATTGGTCTCCAGAATCTGCTGATATTGATTGGAATCCACGCGTCCCTCAACTTTAACAAGATTCCCAGTCCCTGTACTGGCCACACAGCCCCACAGCATGATGGAACCACCACCAAATTTTACTGTAGGTAGCAAATGTTTTTCTTGGAGTGATGTGTTCTTTTTCCTCCATGCATAACGGCCCTTGTTATGGCCAAATAACTCTATTTTGTTTTCATCAAAAATTAAGCTGGCTCGTTCAAATGTGCTTTAGCAAACCTCACGCAGCTCTGTTTGTGATGTGGGTGGAGAAAAGGCTTCCTCTGCTTCACTCTCCCATACAACATCTCCTTGTGTAAAGTGCGCCGAATAGTTGAATGAACCATCAGTAGCAAGATGATGTTGTAGGTCTTTGGTGCTGGTCTGTGGGTTGACTCTGACTGTTCTCAACATCCTTCGCTTCTGTTAATTCGAGATTTTGCTTGGTCTGCCACTTCAAGCCTTGACTTGAACTGTACCTGTCTTCTTCCATTTTCTCACAATGTTTCTCACACTGGAGACTGAAAGCTGAAATCTCTGACATAGCTTTCTGTATCCTTCCCCTAAACCATAACGGTGAACAATCTTTGTTTTCAAGGTTTTGAAATAAATAAAATGACAACAGTGCCCAAACTTACGCACCTGCATATTTTTATTTAGACAATTATTGCACACTTTCTGTAAATGATATAAACTTCATTTCACCTCTCAAATATCACTGTGTTTGTCCCCTATATGATATTTTTAACTATTTTTTTTATCCAAACATTCAATGATTTATAAAGGTAAATCAGGACAATTAACAAGGGTGCCCAAACTTTTGCATCCCACTGTACCAAACAAATCCAGTAATACAAGAATGCTGTGTGTTTGAGACGTTGGGATAACAATACTAGTACTGTGGTGATGGAAATAAGCCCTGCAGTTGTCACTGGCTACCTGTTACAGCACTTACAGGTTTGTATAACAGTTGAGATACTCATACTAGGGCTGCACGATATTGGACATACATCGTCACCTTTTTCTCTTTCACTCACCCCCTTTCATGTATGTCTCAAATGTACTCTGCACACACACACACACATTTCAAATGACAGTGAAGCTAAAATATATCTTATACAGAGATGTGTTGGGAGAGATAAAGCTATTGTGTGAGTGAATGCGGGTGTGTGTGTGTAAATAAAAGCACACCTGTGAACAGTCAGTAGTCTGGTGTCTGTCCAAGCACACCTGTGAACAGTCAGTAGTCTGGTGTCTGTCCAAGCACACCTGTGAACAGTCAGTAGTCTGGTGTCTGTCCAAGCACACCTGTGAACAGTCAGTAGTCTGGTGTCTGTCCAAGCACACCTGTGAACAGTCAGTAGTCTGGTGTCTGTCCATCTCAGGGAAGCAGAATTACATGAACAGATGTGGCTGTTGAAGCTCAACATGAATTAAACAACCCAGCCCAACTGCAGGAATTACCATCAGCATTCATATTAAACCTGAATCTCGCTGTCTTCTCCCCTCTCTATTCACTCACAACAAGAGGGTCGGGAACTACTTTATAATATATAATCTGCTTTTACCTACAATATTTTATCAGCGAATTCCGTCCCATATGAACTTGAAAGGTGAGATTATCTAAGCCTAACTAAAATAACCCATAAGCCGCAATAACTTTTTATTGACTTTTCATTCTCACTGATATTAACTGTTCCTATATCAGCTTCAACAACAAACCTTATGCGAACTATTGGTTAGAGTTGCAACAGACGTGTATATATCTCTTTAAAGACAACGGTTTGGGCGTCATGCGCGTACTCGAACCGGTGACTAAAATCCTCCCTTCCCATTGGTCCAGCTGTTTTCATATCTACGTGCGCGGTCCCGGTGACTAAAATCCTCTCTCCCCATTGGTCCAGCTATTTTCCTATCGACGTGCGCGGTCCCTGCGTGTGTCACCTTGCTCAAATACGGCATTGGCTTTGATATAGCGGAATACGGAGATTCCCTGACCCGAGCTGAAGTGTCCGAGAGACTCAAAACAACTTAGACATGGCAGCCGCATCGGACGCAGCCAAACCCAAGCCCAAAACCTCTCCCAAGTCCATCAAGTTCCTGTTCGGGGGCTTGGCCGGGTAGGTAAAGTAGAAGCGGCGGCTCCGCTTTTGTGGACCGGGAGAGTCGGGAGGGTAACGGTCAGCCAGGGCGCTAAATGTCCGCCGTGCCAGTTACCTTCCCCTTCACCAAGCTGCACATTTATACCGCATAAGCTGTCGCGTTTCCGTTTAAATTCTGTTCTAAAGTCATTTTGAAGGCTCCTCAAAAACCGGTCGGCCACCTACCGGTCGGCCTCCTTCGCTAGGCAGCCCCAGGCGTGCGTGTCAGTGTGAGGCTGAATGTCACAGATGTGAGGAATGTCCTGTGGTGCCGAATACGCCACGTACTAGTACACGTTGTACTGTATATACCACACCGGTCATTTGTTGAGGTGTCCTGTGCCAGAACACGTATAAAAGAGCAAAACCTGACCAGTATGGACTGTATCATTTTAAAGTGATATGAGTCTAAGCTGAAAGGTTCACCCTTTCACCGGTAGGAGAGCTTTACTGTTGTTTGTGGTGTATGCCT
Organism: Brachyhypopomus gauderio; assembly: GCF_052324685.1. Classification (NCBI taxonomy): domain Eukaryota; kingdom Metazoa; phylum Chordata; class Actinopteri; order Gymnotiformes; family Hypopomidae; genus Brachyhypopomus; species Brachyhypopomus gauderio. The sequence continues at coordinate 10,525,711 of NC_135217.1, forward strand.
GTGTGTGCATTTTTTTGTTTGGAGGGTTGCAGTATTTATTTTAGCATGTTATGTGAGGCCTTGGCAAACATCCAAAATCAACCCGCCTAACCCAGAATAAATGGGTCAGGTTTAAAACAGGTGTAAAAGTTAAAAATTTGGTAAAAAAAAAAAAAAAGATCAGTGGAAGGGTGTGCTTCCATTCGGTTTACACTGAATTCCAGAAAATAACTAAACGTGCTGTTGGTGATGCCTCCAAAATGAATAATCTCTCTGTTTCTTCTCTTGCTCCATTTCTCCCTCTCCCTTTCTCCCATCCTCTCAGTATGGCTGCCACGGTGTTTGTGCAACCCTTGGACCTGGTGAAGAACAGGATGCAGTTGAGTGGTCAGGGTTCAAAGGCACGTGAATATAAGACCAGTCTGCACGCCGTAGCCAGCATCCTCCGCAACGAGGGCATCCGTGGCATCTACACTGGGTGAGGGCAACACTGGGGATGGGGCAGATAGAATGATGGGGCAGTTAGGGTGATGGAGGGTGATGATTAGCAGGTCACTTCTAGCCTCGCTGATGGGATAGCACATATGTATTTACTAGGCCTGTCGCGATAATTACATTATAGACTTATCGTACGATCATTTTTTAAACCACGATCATTTTTGCTGATGTCCATAATTGACCATTGGGTTTCCGTGCAAATTTGTTTACATGAGAGTAAACCGCAACTACGTTAGATTTCAGAAAGGCACGCAGTGCTGCTCTCTCGCACCCCCTCCCCCCTTAAGGGAAGACAAATCTGTGATCAGAGAGCGACACCTACCGGTTAGGAAATGAGTGCAGTACATGGAGAGCGTATGCGTCAATAACAGTGCCTCCACACACACAGGTGGAGATGTGTTCGCTCACGAACGTATTCGAGGCTAATAGGACTCGAAATGATATAATTAGAAATAATTCGCTTTTTATCACATTATTTAATGGTTGTATATTATAGTGACCGTAGCGCGACTCCGCCCACCTCGCACGAACCTCCACGAACGGTGGAAGCGTTTATACTTGCCGCGTCACATTCTTTGCAGTGTTGTTTGAAACGATATGTGGTAGTATAAAGAAACACCCCTCAAACACGGGGGAAAGAACATTTACCTGACGAAGTTTAATGTTGCTTTGTGTTTCAGGTTTGAAAAGTGCTGGAATTTGTTAATTTCACAACAAATATCTGTCTGACTGAACAGTTCTCTTGTATTACGTTAACAAATACGAGCCTCTTGTAATTCCAGGACGAAACATGAGAGAACGTGAAGACGTTAAGATCGGGCGTTTTTTTAAATAAACAACCATTAAATGTGATAAAAAGTGAATTATTTTGAGTATATGTATAAATATTTAACTTAATTAAGTTTAACGTACTGGGAAATATTGAAATGGACCTTAATATTCTTGAAGGCTATTAGATTAATGGGGTTGTTGCGGTTAAGAGGTAGTTTAGCTGTTTGGGGCAATTACTGCTGAGGGGTAATTGGCTGTGGGGTAGTTGACATTGAGGGGTTATTGACCTGTTGGGGTTAATGTTGTTGATGGATATTAACACTGTTCTCATTCAAAATATGAGTTTTCAATTCATTCTTCAAGTGACGTACAAGTGTTTTAATTCCACCTTGTAAAGATGTATAAACCCTGCAAACATGACTTTGTTCATTGCCCTCAGTTGCGGCGCGCTCGAAGTTACAAAATTCGCATACGGGCAGAGCCACTGCGATTACGTCTTTTTCGCCGCGTGGACCCTTGCGACGCGTCAAGTATAAACCAGCCTTAACTCGCTATATAGCCAGAGATGCTGCCGTTAAATAAGGTCGAAAAGAAAACATTTATAAATATGCTGCAAAGATTTGACAAGTAGTATGAACTGCCAAAGAAAACCTATATCTCCCAAACTGCCCTTCCAACCTTATATAATGAAGTGAAAGATGGCATTCTGAAGGAGATTAAAGACATCTCATTTTACTCTGCCACTACAGATATGTGTTCAAGCTCAAATATGATACCATACTTGAGCTTTACAATACATTACATTACTGCAAACTGGTGTAATTGTATTATGCTACTATATTATTGTGGCACATTGTCTTAAAGCTCATTTGGGGAGCCCAGAAGCAAGAAAAAAATTCTATAATGGCACTTTAAAATGACAATATTATCGTTTATCGCAATAATTTCTCGGACAATATATCGTTCTGAAAATTTTTTTATCGTGACAGGCCTAGTATTTACAGTGGAATAATATGAGACCTTTTATCTCCTTTGCGAGGATTTTTTTTATCATGACAGAATGTTTGAGGGTTATGTGCACTGTGGATCGTGTAGATACCTTCTGAAATGTTAAATGGAGACTCTTACTGTATCAGGTGTATTTGTGTGTATTGTACTTGTCTAGAGCATGGATGTTAAATGGGAAACGGCCAGACCAAAAAGAGGGCATGGCCTGATGATGAAAATATCTTAATGCAGCAAAGCTGATCACAGATTAACTCTTGCTTGTCCAAGATGAGATTTTCTGTGGATATCTACATGAAAACTGTTTTTACCGATGGTTTTACTGCCTCCTCTGCCTTACGACTCTCATTCTCCCCCTCACTCCCCGATCCTGGCCCCATCCCTGGCCCCAGTCTTTCAGCCGGGCTGCTGAGACAGGCCACGTACACTACCACACGTCTGGGCATCTACACCATCCTGTTTGAGAAGATGACCAAAGCGGACGGCACCCCGCCCAACTTTTTCATGAAGGCGTTGATTGGCATGACCGCGGGAGCGACAGGCGCGTTCGTGGGCACCCCCGCCGAGGTGGCGCTCATCCGCATGACCGCAGACGGGCGGTAAGGCCAGAACCAGAACCCAAAACACACTGTTGATTGGCTGTCGGACTCCCCTGTGACTGAGGTCATATTCGTTCATGTGGTGATCATATGTTACACCCCATCATCTGTATAGCAGGCAGGAATGCCAGATGCTACTTGTGACATATTTTGCTTAGGGCTGTTTGATGTATATTAATGTACATTAACTGTAAATGTGTTTGCTTATCTATTGGATATATTGGATATTATGTATATATTATTTAGATATCCATTAATTGTGTTGTTTATAAGCATTGCTTGAATTATCCATGTATTATACCTCTATAACCAAAATTTTAATTACCGCTATTGTTGGTATTTAATTTCAGAGGTAATGCATTAAGAAGTGGGGTGACTGGGGTAGCACACCTGAAGTAATTTAGGGGTTTCAATGCCCTTCCTAAGAAAAGGCAGTTTTCAGAAAGTGTTTTATATCCACCTGAGTTTGCAGTAACCTTTTGAGCCTCTATCCTTGGCTGGATCCAGCTGCCCAATAGAATAGCCTCTGGTTGTAGAACACACAAAGAATATCAGGCCTGTTCTTTTCCTGTTATCATGGCAAATAAGCTGATCTGAAGTGGAACTGTTGACTGGGCCCTCATAGGGGAACGAGGAGAGAAAGGAAACCCTCTGATACACGAGTGGTACAATAGATCATGTGTGATTATTTTTGATACACTGTAAAATAAGATTAATTTAGCAGTTTTTCAAATTAAGACCTGAATGGGAAGGTTTTTCACACTTTTTCTTTCACACTCTTGCTCTACCCCACCCACCCCTCACTCTCTCTCTCTCTCTCTCTCTCTCTCTCTCTCTCTCTCTCTCTCTCTCTCTCTCTCTCTCTCTCTCTCTCTCTCTCTCTCTCTCCTCTCTCTCTCTCTCTCTCTCTCTCTCTCTCCCTCTCATATCTCAGTCTGCCCCCAGACCAGAGGAGAGGTTATAAAAACGTCTTTAATGCCCTCATTAGAATGACCAGGGAGGAAGGGGTCACAACACTCTGGCGGGTGAGTGTGCATCTCTGGAATGTGTTTGCAGGCTAGTGGATGTATACTTGAATGAGTTTCTCTTAAATGTATTAAATCATTGGCATAGTTAATGTGAATCCTCATTAAAAATACTGGTTAAATACACAGATTCATCTTAACAGACCTATACAGTTTTCATGTAGGTTAGCCACAATGTCTTAATTAGTTGTTTAATCAAAAGGTGATCATGCTTAGCCAGAGCAGTAGTGAAAAAAGGTGTTTGTTTAGCCTAGGGCAGTAATACTTGTGTGTTTTGTTTGTTTGTTTGTGTGTGCGTTCGTGCATGCGTTCGTGCGTGCGTGCGTGCGTGCGTGTGTGTTTTCTAGGGCTGTGTACCCACTATGACTAGAGCAGTGGTAGTGAACGCAGCCCAGCTGGCTTCATACTCCCAGTCTAAACAAGGCCTGCTGGACACAGGTGAGGATTCACTCACTGTTATTTAAGGACACTTCAGATTTTAAGTCACCAACTGAAAATATTGTTCCTTAAAATGGAGAGCAACTTTACAGCAAACCCGTGGAACATAATTCACAGTGATCCTTTTAGTGATCCAAATGTTGTATTTGCAGAAATTCACTTTCTACAGATCTCTGGACTCCAGGCACCTCCTTTGTGGCCTCTTACGGCTGTGATTTGACACGACTTTGCTGTTTTTATACGGGAATTTGATTTAAATTCCACCCTGAACGTGGTCCTGAACATTAAACTGCTCTAATCTGGGATCAGATATTATCTATACCGCACTTGGTCATGTTGATTTTAAATATTCTTTTCTGAATAATAATCTGTATTAAAGTGTGTGTGTGTGCGTGTGTGTGTGCGTGTGCATGCTTGCGTACTTCCAGGGTATTTCTCAGATGATATCCTATGTCACTTCTGTGCCAGTATGATCAGTGGACTGGTCACCACAGCAGCCTCTATGCCAGTAGACATTGCCAAAACCAGGTACTTCCTACACATCCCACTCCAGTGTTACACACTCCAACTGGCTGTGGTGGTCACCAGCTGAGCTGTAGCCAGTGTTTACTAAGGAGACAATGTCATTTAGAGCAGTGCATGGTGTCTTGAGCTTATGTGTCCGGTGTTTCTGTCTTCCTGTTTGTTTCAGGATTCAAAACATGCGAATGATCGATGGCAAACCAGAATACAAGAATGGATTTGTGAGTAGCTTCGTACAGCCATTCGTGTAGTGTAACGGTGTAGCGGTATTTTCGTGCTTTCGGGAGATTGACCCCATGACCTTGGTGTTGCTAGCACCTTCCTCCACCTGTCTAGCTGGTTGTACTCCTCCCCTTTGAAAGGGTCATGTTCCAATCCGCTACTCTCTCACTTGGCTAAGCCTCTCATACTCTAAAAGAGAAGAAAATGGGCTGGGACAAGTGCATTTCAGGTGGTGAGATGGAGAGAGGAGTAGGGAGAGGGAGGGAGGGAGAGACGGAGAGGGAGGAGTTAGATTCTCAAAGAGAAAAGAATAAAAGCTAAGGATTTTACTGCACTGCAGTAAATGCCTGAGCACTTAATGCTGTTCTAGCATTTCTGACGTGTGCTGACAGTCTCCCTTTTATTTATATGTATAATTTGATTAATTTAATGTTCAACTTGCCTCAGCAAAAAGCCAAGCCACAATATTGGTTTTTACCTCTAATGCAGAGTGAAGACTATTTGATTTACTGTTTTAGTCTTTTTTTCAACTCCTTCTTTCTCCTCCCTGTTTGTACCCTCCCATTTTTCTCTCCCTCCTTATCCTGCTCTCCATCTCCATCTGTTTATCTTTCTCTCTTTCTGCCCTCTTTCCCTTTCTTCTTCTTTCTCACCCTCTGTCTTTTTCCTCCCCTTTTCTTCCTTTCTTTGTCTCGCTCTACCTCCCCTGTAGGATGTGTTGCTAAAGGTGGTGCGAAATGAAGGCTTCTTCAGTCTGTGGAAGGGCTTCACACCCTACTACGCCCGCCTCGGCCCCCACACGGTCCTCACCTTCATCTTCCTTGAGCAGATGAACAAGTTCTACAGGATCTACTTCCTGGACTCATAGGTCCCCACGATGAACCCTGCCCCCACGCTTGGCCCAGTGGATGTCCAGATCCCCTCCCCAGGGGTCGGTGTGCGTATCCTAGTCTTACTCTGCCACAATCCTTCTGCTGGCGAAGATGCTGGACTTGATTCACAACGTGCACACTAACTCTCAGGGACCTGGGTCAGGAACCTCCACTGTGCCAGGGTACAGGTAGACATTTGGACTGGCACAGCACCCAACCACAGCGACTCCCCCACTGACCAGCAGATGAATGCTGTGTGCTCTCCATGCTCTCTCCCCCCTGGGGTGGGGCGGGTGCCCGTTTGTCCCACTTATGATTCTCCACTCATCTTGACATTAGTTGTGTATGTGTGTTTGGGTTGGGTTTTTATTTTTATTTTTTTTTAAACACCCCCCCCCCCCCCCCTTCAGTGCTTCTGAGACACATTTACCCAGTGAATCCATGAGCAGACTAGATCACAAATTATTCTTCTCTCTGGGTATTCCTATTTCATTTCATTGTTTCTTGCTAATGTCTCTCATTAGATCATATCTGTCCACACGTGAAACCCTGCACACACACAAACACACACACACACAGTGCCACCCACTTCAGACTGGAAAAAATGCCAGTAACAGAAAGTGTTTTCAATTACCTTTCTCTTATTGATGTGCTTATTTTTTATGGAAATTAGCTGTTGTGAAACTGCTCATTTAGGTATGAGTCCTTGTGTGAAACTGTGTGTGTGTGTGCGTGTGTGTGTGTGAGGGAGAAAGGGAGTAAGTGTGTATCTCATGAGCCTCTACTGTTTGTACTGGAAGCAAATATGTATGTGTGTTAGGCATTCAGCTCCAGGAAAGCACAAATGAAGAGATGTAAAATGAGTCACATGTAACAGTTTAAAGAGGAACAGGATTTTGGAAAAGGCCACTTTGAATTTGTAATAAAATATTTATTTGACCTCGCAAACAAACCAAGACCTCCTATTAGTTGGGGAGGTGTCCTTTAACAAAAATCTCATTACCTCATATTTAACACTTGGGTATGGTGGTGTTATTGGGTTTGCATTGCAGTGTTTTAATGTGATGACGTATCGAGAAAGGATGCAAGGTTTCATGGAATGTGTTTATCATTTTTTCACATTTATTAAGTGATTCAGCAAGTTGCACAAATTTTTTAATGGTTAATCTGCTCAGAGTATTAGTATTTTGTTCTTTAGATTTTATCCTTTGTCATTTCTGTTCAGAAAGTACCTGAAGGAAAATCCAGTTTTAAGCCATTGTACATTTGTTCTACCACCTAAATGCTTTACATTAATGCCACCCTCAATAGAGAAAATAATTTTTTTGCAAGATCTATTTTCTTTATGTCGATGGTTGAGCTACGATCCCTGTAAATGCTGTGGTGTGAGACAAAATAGGTTATTAAAATGACACATTGGAACAAGAGCGCTGTGATTCTTCTGGTTCTGCTGTATAGATGCAGGCTCTTTCGAGCGTGCAGAACTAATGGCACATCCCTAACAAAGAGATTTACAGGAGCCATTCCTAAAACTCTTTCCTACAAGCACATTAAGACTAGTATATCTAGTTTTATACTATGCAATCAATGTTTAAAAGATTTACTGCAGTCTTCCGTAAGTACTGAGTAAAGCGCCCCCTGGTGGCCTCTGGTGGTTGCGCTCTTGCCCATAAATCGTCTAAACCAGCGTGTTTCCGGCGAGAGGCATTTAGTCCAAGATGGCGGACCTCCTGGGTTCGATCTTAAGCTCGATGGAGAAACCTCCTACCGTCGGCGACCAAGAAAGCCGACGGAAGGCTCGAGGTACACCTCTTTAATTCAACATCAACCGCCAAGCACCCGGTGTTCTGTATGGTATTATGTCGGCGAGGAATTTTAGCGGCCGATGCTTCGTGTTTATACTATGATAGCGCTAGCAAGTCGCGCTGAAAAACCTACCAATGGCAACCGGAGAAATGGACGATTATGGTTGCTTGCGTCACCAATGTCCTTAATTTTGATTGGTTGAAGTCAGAGCATCGGTCACGTTCATTGGCCCTCTCGCTTTTATATGAATTTATTACCCGGTATTCTAATATTATTGTCTCAAGCAGCATTGAGTTTGCTGGCTCTTCTAGTAAATAACTTGCGTGGGTCTGGCCGCCATTGCGTCGGGCCTTTTTATTATTTAATAATGGGCAAATTCTCAGATATAGAGGATGCTGCTTGTGCGTTTACAGCGTTACAAGTTAACCTTCACTTAAAGTCGGTAGTGTGGTGAGCACGCAGGGCAGTGAGCCTGGCCGAAACCTTCGTGTCCTTCTGTTTCCCCCTCAACAGAGCAGGCAGCCCGCCTAAAGAAGATGCAGGAGGAAGAGAAGAGAAAGAAAGCAGAGTTTAGGAAAAAGGTGTGACGCACACCTCCACCTCCACTCCCACTCAACGGTCCTGCAGTTAATCTTGTAGATGGAGCGCCCAATTAGTCTTGTGTGTAAAATGTAGACCAGCAGGTCAAGGGTTGCAAAATGTCACCCTTATTTATTCCAATTTAATCTGAATCTCCATGTGCTTAACAGATGGAGAAGGATGTGTCAGACTTCATCCAAGACAGTACCCTGCAGAAGAAGAAATATGAACCTATGGGCAAGATAGAGAGGAGCATCCTGTGAGTGACCGCAAACACACACACACACACACACACAGTCAAGTTACTCACTGCGTAGTACAATCCTGCCACAGCAGCACAGTTTCTGAAAATTATAGTTTTAACATTTTCAATAAGTGTACTTTCTTTCTCTCATACTCGCTCTCTGGCATAGACATGTACCCTTCTTCGTTTCTTTTTAAGAAGTATAGTTTAGTATAGCAGAGTGGCTTAATATTAGCTTTGGGTTAAATGGGGCCCAGATAATGGTTTAGCGCTTTACCCGTTGATTGGGTTCAGTTGTGGTTCTGGTGGGACCAGGTCCAGGACTGGTTCTGTTCTAGAAGCCCAATAGTGAGAAGAGCCATGCGGGGAGATGCAGTACACAGGAAGGGAAGAAAGGGAAAGGCCTCCGTTTCTCATCCACACTTCTTCTCTTCCCACCAATCAATCAATCAGTCTCTCTCTCTCATTTTTCTTTCCATAGTCTTTTAATATCATTGCGGTGATTTATACAGTTTTGCCAAAAAGGTGTAAATTAAACTGGAAAAATGAGTAAAAAAAAAAGTGGGAGCTCTGCCTGATGTCTGGGCAGACAGTTCTGACTCTGCTCACTGAGACTGGACATGATCAACATGTCATTTTTGGCATTCATGCTGGTCAGATTAGTTATGTATAATCTCAGTTTAGGACCAAATCAAGATTATTCCATGCTGTGGGGAAATAGCCTATATATTAAACAAAAGGGAACAGTTGTAACCGAATGGGTAGTTTGAATTTCATGTGTTCATTTCAACACATTTTTGGTTAGATAATTATTTTCTCGTGTCTTTGCAGTACTGATCAACGGTTTGACAGATTGTGCACTCTTTGGATTCCTTTGATTTAAGCCGAGGTTTGAAATTTGGGCTATATCTTCCCTCATATGGTTTATGCTCTTTATGGCATTGGTGATATTTTTTGTAGGGAATAGAACGAGAGAGAAAAATTAAGGAGAGTTTGAATTCCTTTGTCATGAATTGCACATTCTTATTATTCTATGCTGTCTTAAGCCCATCTAAAAGAGCTCATGCATTTTACATTTTGACCTAATGCATTCTGTTGATACATGTGTTTGTATTGGCTCCATCTAAATGTGCCATAATTCAGATATGGGCAGAAGAGGGTGTCAGGGGCTCCACTGAGATGACTGTGTGTTTTATAGCATAATCTATTGTACTACTTCCTAAAGAGCTGATCTGTAGGTGTACCAGGCAGAAGACTTTCCTTTGAGCCTTGTGTTGAAGTGTTCGGATAGAGCTGCAGTAGTTGAGTATTTATACTCTTGAGTATTTATGTTTTTGTTGCAATTCTTTCTGTGGGATTGCATTGAGTCTATTATAAAGTGATTGCCTGCTGATCACGTGATTCATCCCCTACTTTAGCATTACGGTAACCCACAGATAATTTAACTAGATTAACCAATAACCAGATGGGGACAACAAAATCCTTTGGAGGGTCTGTGTTGATTGGCGGGAGGGTGTTGTGAGCTGGTGGGGGTTGACGGTTGAGGTTGGGGCTGTTTAGGCCTGGTCGGGTGGAGCTTCCTACTGCTGTAGGATTCACTTTCTCTGACTCTGCATTGTGCGGCCTCTCGCTTTCAGCTTCCCTTGGAGAGTAGACATCACTTCTCCCCCTCACCTGCCCTCTCCGTGACGCCAGCTCTTATTCTTATGGGCGGCATTCATAGGGGTTTATGCTGCTGGGTCGTTCATCACACGCGTTCGTGAGACTTTGCAAATTGGATATTACAACATTGACAGTGGCACAGCAGGGTGCTGCTTGCTGGTTCAGAGTTTGGAGCTGTAGGGGTTTAGCTGGTAGGCGCTGGATCTTTGAGACAGGCTCGTCTAGCAGTATCGACGTTTGGATAGCCCATAGTGAGCCACCAAATCAAATGCTTGAAAAAGGATTTCAGGTTACAAAGATAACCCCGGTTCTCTGATGGCATGAGTGAGGTGTCTCTAGATCAGCCGCCTTGCTGATGTCAGTGGACGGGGAGAATGTACAAATGTACAAAAACTGCTATGCAAATTATGTGCATGCTCAGTAACCCTCAATAGGTCTGTTCAATGTCAAATCAAAATGACAGTTTTCGTGCTTGAGGTGAATGTTGGTTAATGGTTGGTGTAATAGGATTTGGTATTCAGTATAGTCTGAATAAATCATTGTCATCTCTGTGCACTGGGAATCAAAATGCATATCAAGTAACGCCTGTAAAATTTTCAGTGGTTAGTGGCATAAATCTGAGTGCAGAGCCCTGGCTGTGTGGCCAGCTGTCTCTACCTTTGGTGCTTAGCTTGAATTAGACCGGATTAGACTTTAAAATGTCCTGTTGAAATGTACTCGGATCACCCTATCGTCTCTTTTTATGTGAATGTTGCATGATCGTCTTACTGACATAATTTTCATCTTTCCATCACCTACAGAGGCCCTCTTTTCACACAGGGGTAGTCGGAAATGAGGGAAATCAGTAGAAAATAACATTTGCTGACTTCACCAGATTTATACAGACTGGCAAACCATGTTTATGGCTTCTCCTTTTTGAGTTTCTATTAAAATTGCTTTCTGGAAGTTTGTCTTTTATGTCAGGGTTGTATATCACTAAGCACTATTGGCCTTTACTGCTGTGTGATTCTACTTTGCCCATAGCATAGAGGGAGGAGAGTCGCTCTTCTTCCAGTTGCTTAGTTTCAGCAGTTAATTTACATGTTGCTTATTTGGAACCTATATGCTCAATTGAGCTGCTAATCACTTAGTGGTCAGCAAGACTGTCCAGCTGCTGTCTGGGAGCTCGGAGCTCTCGGGCCTTGTCATCCTAACCTGCTGTACTTCACGTGAACTGGCAGCTCATGCAGAATTAAATTTCGCATGTTGGCGTAATACCCACACTAAATATATGAACAGCCCGTGTGCTGCATTAACTGCAGTTTGCGGGCACGCAGTTTGTTGGTGGAAATTCTAGCCAGTAGGCGTACAGATTAGGAGCAACTGTGGTGGCGAGATGTGAAGCTTTCAGCCTCCTCCCTCTCATGATTATAAGGGTGTATATCATGGTGGTGTGGCGACGCAGGTCGGACAGAAAACCTGATCCGAATACGAGATGTTGCATTACATCTTTTGAGCAACGCAGAGCAAGTGGTTGTGCTTGTTTTCTGCTGTGTAGAATGAATCTGTATGCCAAAAGGGTTCTGAACCGTGCCATAGTGACTATACCCAAAATCCAGACCAAACTGGGTCCAATTCTACTCTGTAACTCAGGACATCTGAGTTTTCAAAAAAAATCTTTAAACATTAAATGATGCCGTGTGGCATGGAAGACCCTCTCAATGTACACAATATCTATATTAGGATCCATTTTAGAAAGCCTGACCTCCTGAGAGATGAAGACAGTGCAACAGTCTGTACTGTAAGACTTCCTGAGGCTTACAGAATCTAAGAAAATTTTGGGATGTACCCAGTCACATGGTTATATGTATATAACATTATGGCTATAGGCAAGGGGTCGTCAGAAAACTAAGCTTCCCACTGGGTTCCATTAGGTATTGGATATAATATAGTTGTGAATTTGTAAAAAAAAAAAAAAAAGATGGGTTTTGAGGCATATTTTATTTGCTGCACAGTAATTCAAAACAGGGAAACATAGATAGATTGATAGATTGATTGATTCAACTTTATTGTCATTGCTCAGTACAGGTACATGGCAACAAAATGCAGTTAGCATCTACCAGAAGTGCAAATAGTAGCAATTAGTGTTGTCAAAAAAATCGATATATCGATACGTATCGATACTGAACATTCTGAAACGGTACAATACTCGTTTCCCTTAAGTATCGATTCTTTTTACATAAAATGCACTTTCGTTTGACCCACCCAAGCTGCCGTAATGCACAGGACAGTTTGTAATGCTAATATGGCAGCTAAAGCAAACGCAGTACTGTTGGATTCGAAGCGGATACAGATGGAAAACCGAAGGACATGAACAAGCCCGTTTGTAAGCGGTACTTTTGGAACATTTCAACGAAGGGCGCTAAAGCCTGGTTGAGTGACCATAGCGCTCGACTCCGTGCGAACCTCCGCGAGCGGTGGAGGCTTTATACTTTCCGCTTTGCAGTGTTGTCCGAAACTATATGTGGTAGTATAAAAGAAACACCCCTCAAAACAGGGGAATGAACACTTACCTGATGAATTTTTCAGTGTGTTTCAGGTTTGAAAAGTGCTGCAATTTAGGCTAAAGTACTTGAAAATGTTGAAATTGTAATTACTTCGTTTCACAACAAATATCTGTCTGACTGAACAGTTTTCTTGTACGTTAACAAATACGAGCCTCTTGTAATTCCAGGATGAAACATGAGAGAACGTGAAGACGTTAAGATTGGGCATTTTGAAAATAAACAACCATTAAATAATGTGATTAAAAGCGCAATATTTTGAATCATTTCGAGTATATGTATAAATATTTAACTTAATTAAGTTTAACGTGCTGGGAAATATTGGTACAAGCGCTTAAATTGAACCCTGCAAACATGACTTTGTTCATTGCGCTTCAGCGCGATGAACAAAGTCATGTTTGCAGGGTTCATACACCTTGTGGAATTCAAACACTTGTATGTCACTTTCAAGGTCCATTTCAATATTTCCCAGCACAAGCAAAGACACTTTGTCAGACGTTCAAAAGACGTCCACTGAAAAGCCAGAATGAAAGTTTTAGCGACGTCTTTTACTGCCGTTCAGTTGCAGTTTTTGCACGTCCTGACATCCAATAAAGGTCCTAGTCAGACGTTCAGATAGAAAACTCATCATAGACGTTCATGTTAAGTTAAAAGGTTAAGGTCCTAGTCACACTGTCAGATTTTGAACCAGTTTTGAACGTCCACCAGACATGCAAAAATGGGTCTGGACTGACCGACGTGATACAGACTTGATTTTAACGTCTTTCTGACGTCGCATGTTTGTTGGGATAAGTTAAATATTTATACATATACTCGAAATTATTCGCTTTTTTATCACATTATTTAATGGTTGTTTATTTTCAAAACGCCCAATCGTAACGTCTTCACGTTCTCTCATGTTTCATCCTGGAATTACAAGATGCTCGTATTTGTTAACTTAATACAAAAGAACTGTTCAGTCAACAGATATTTGTTGTGAAATGAAGTTACAATTTCAAGCATTTTCAAACACAAAGCAACATTCATTTGTTTGTTTATAAAAAAAATAAAAAGGCTTTAAAATGGAAATTAGCACCGTATCTGACTTTGGTATCGAAAATGGTATCGAATTTCAAAATTTTTTAAAGTATCGTATCGAAGTTGTAATTCTTAGTATCGTGACAAGCCTAGTAGCAAAAGTGCAAAAAGACAAGTGTGCAATAAGTATACATGTTATACATGTACATAGTGTAAGATTGGTGGAATAAATTACTATTCTAAATGTGCAAAAATAGATTCACTGTGGATATGGTGAATATTACTGTTATAAATATACAAAAATTAATTAACTGTGGGTATGAACATGTTGGAGACTGCAATGAAACTAGTCCGCTGTGTGCAGTATGGGTGGTAGTGTTATCGGTGAGGTGTGGAGTCAAACATGCCATCAGTATAAAGGTTTTTATAATGTAGGGGTAGAAATGGTGATTTGAACACAAAGGAGCAAGGAGAGAATTTGCGTGTCATCCAGAGTGCCATCTTACTTTAGTCTATATTTTAAAGGACAGTTATACAATAGGATTGTGTTTTTTTTTTCCCTCTCCTTCCTTCCCAAATTCCAATAGTAAGGGAAGATAATCGCAGTGTGCCAGGACGGGTAGGGTGACCCCAGGACGGGTAGGGTGACCCCAGGCTTGTTCAATTTGCAACCAGGCGACGCCAGAAAGAGAGTTTGCATATTACAGGTCATGTAATAATACTGAGAGTTGGACAGTGCCATAACTCTAGTGTGTTTCTGTTTTTGGAAAAAGTCTTTTCTAATTCTAGGTTTCCTGTTGCAAATTAAACATTGAAAAATGCATCCAAAATGTATGGGAACGTATTGTACATTTGAACGAAAGAAACATTTGGGATGCATACTCGTTGTTAAAGCATTCGTTCTCCCTATCCAAGGAAGGGATAAAAGGAGATGAGGCTACCATACAAGACCATTGATGGCATGTTCAAATAGAGATTGAAGATTAAGAATCGATTTACAGAAGCAACATGTTAAAACTAGTATTATATCGATATTAATCAGCAAATATTTACTGGTAGTTGGTAGTTACTGATGGCTGGAAGACTGGTGAAAAGGGTCATCATAAATCTACCTTCAAGAAAGGTAATCCAGGACAATAAACAGCGGACATCTTTGAGGTGTCTATATCTGCAACAGTGGACTCCTACTGGGACACTAACCAGTGCATTATTATTATGATTGAAATAATTAAGAATTCACCTAAAAGCTGTTGCTACCAAATACATTTTTATTTTAAGTGCTCACACTTAATAAACTGAAAGTATAAAATGTAAACGTGTATTTTTCTTTAAAGTGCGAATATAAGAACAGAACTGTCACGTTACGGTCCCCGAGCCCTCCCTTTTGGGCGTGTGTTAACGTTGTCTGCGTCTATTCGTCTGCGTCTGTGTATCTCCGTGGGTGCGGGTGCGTCTTGTGATCATCCGTCTCACCTCGTGGGGTTCGTGTGTTCGCGCAGCGTCCTGTGCTCGTCGTTGTTTGAGTCACACATGTTTTATGTAAACGTGTTTTATGTGTGCTGTCTGCGCTTCGGTAAATGTAATAAACGTAACGATTTGGAAAGTGCAAAGGATTCTGTCTCGTCCATCGCCTTGCGCCCAACGTTACAAGAACATTTTTTACTTTTTTAAACTGTAAAACACTGGGTAAACTGTCAGTGACATGGACTAACTGTAAATAGTCACTGACACTGGATAAACTGTCCTTCTAGTAAGTAAGTAAGTAAATTTTATTTATAGAGCACAATTTAAAACCAAAGTGCTTTACAATGTCAAAGAAACACCATACCCTCTGCTCTCAAAACATATAACTTACATAAAATAGAGTAACATAGAAACATATGCTCACATAAAACATATAACTTACATAAAACGGAATAAGACATCCCTCCAAATGCAGTTAAAACAGTTTAACAATTGCAGAAAGCTAGCTTGTAAAAATATGTTTTTAGTTTTGATTTAAAAACAGTCACAGATTTGGTGAGTCTAATGTCATGTGGAAGACTATTCCAGAGTTTAGGTGCAGCAACAGAAAAAGCACGATCCCCACTCTGCTTGAGGCGAGCTCGTGGAACCACCAAAAGTGACTTTGATACAGACCTTAATGATCTCGAGGGTGTATACATACAAAGCATGTTCTCTATATAAACAGGGGCATATCCATTCAAAGCTTTAAAAACCATCAGCGCTACTTTATACTGGACTCTGTAATGCACTGGGAGCCAGTGCAAGGATGCCAAGATAGGAGTAATGTGATCCCTTTTCTTGGCTCCAGTTAATAATCTGGCTGCGGCATTTTGAACCAACTGTAAGCGTTTAAGGGACGCTTCATGCATTCCAATATACAGTGCATTACAATAGTCCAGTCTAGAAGTAATAAAAGCATGGATGACTTTTTCCATATCTAAAACATTAAGAAATGATTTCAATTTGGCAATTGTTCTAAGCTGGAAGAAACTAGCCTTGACCGTTGCATTTATTTGTTTGTCAAATTTTAATTCTGAGTCGAAAATTACTCCAAGGTTTTTAACGTTTGTTCTTAAAAATGGGACTAAAGAACCCAAATTTGTTTTTAAATTTTTGGTTACCATAGAGGAACCAATTAATATGACCTCTGTTTTAGCGACATTCAGTTGGAGAAAGCTATTTGTCATCCAATTTGTAATGTCAGTGATACACTCGTGAAGTCTATCCAGGGAGGAACAATTTCCTAAACTTAAAGGTAGGTATAGTTGTAGATCATCTGCATAACAGTGAAATGAGATGTTATGTTCCCGAATTATTTGACCAAGGGGGAGCATATATAATGAAAAGAGGACTGGGCCTAAAACAGACCCTTGCGGAACCCCGGAGGCCAGAGTAGTGGCGGCAGAGGAGAAATTACCAATATTAACAGAAAAAGTTCTTTGTTTAATATAAGAACTAAACCTTTAAGTCCAACACAATGTTCCAGACGTTCGATGAGTAAATCATGATCCACAGTATCGAATGCTGCACTCAGGTCCAGTAAGACCAGGATTGAACAATCACCAGAATCGGCATTAATAAAAAGATCATCTTCTGCTTTTAGATTGCCGATTTGACCATCATCGTTACCGGCACTGTCCGACGCCATGTTGTTTTACAGTTAGTTAGACCGAGCACGCCTGCTTGAATTCAGTGACGAGACGGGGGTAAAAAATCGATCTTTGGACGTACGAATCGATTATCAGATCATCATATGCGAATCGATTCTGAATCGGAAAATCGATTTTTTCAACACAGGCCTAGGTTCACACTAAGTTAACGTTGTACCCAGAAACCCTAACGAACATCCTCCGTGCTGTCATGATATTGGAATTGAGTCTCTTGTATTTCTGGCCAACAAAAGTAAAACCGTGTTATCCTGTTGAGAGATTAACTAGTTTGACCTGGTGAGATAATTCAATCACTTGAGAATTGTGGCTGTTGCATTTTCAGGACTGGTTTTGGCTAACGATTTTGTATCTAGATTCAAAAGTTTGTGGGGAGTAAAGGAGGTGGGGTTGAGGTGGGGTTGAGGTGGGGTTGAGGTGGGGTTGAGGTGGGGTTGAGGAGGCCCTCACCCTGCTTAGATGCACTTCTGGGAGAAATTTGGAGGAAGTGTACTGGCATTACATAATTTATTATTAACACCAAGCAGTGAAGGGGGAGATTTACAATGAGAAATCTTAATAGACCTTCTGAAAATCTTAATAAACAAGAGCAAAAGCTGTTACTGGAACTTTAGAGGTTATGATGCCCACAGCATTGGGAATGGTGCATGGTCAGAAATAATCATGGCCTCATAATCACACCACGACTGTTCAGTTTAAACTTGTGCATGATGAACAGGGGAGTGCAAGAATAACTGAAGGATGATGGATACTTGAACTGCCAGTTATTGTAGATGTACTAAGGAAATATGTAATTGGTTCAGCAGATTTTGTCAGTGAGGGCTTTATTTCAACTATCTAGTTGGGGCTCAAGGGGCGCAGTTGACATTTCCCACTCATAATTTGGTTACGAGTATTTAAGTTGGGACGCAAATCAAATAAATGTGGAAAATCAACAGTCATCACTATAGTAACCTCCACAAACCCTCTCACAAATGAAAATGATCATGGTCTTCAGTAGAACCATCTTTTAGCATTAGGCTAAGTGCTTTCAGATTAGTCAAAATCCTTCCTCCCTTCTCTACAGCGTGGTTACGTCTACTTATGTTCCAGCTAATACACTGCACAGGAATCAAACACATTTTCAATGCTTACATGTATATCTGCCTAAGCGTAACCGTTCAGTCATATCAAAACCAAGATAAACAAATCAAGAGTATAAGTACAAAAGCTTGAATTTGTCCTTGGGTGTCAAATTGGGCATGAATGATGTCAGCTCTTCTAGGTCAGGCAAGGGCTCTTGGTGCTGCACAAAATCTGATATTCACCACTAAGAACATTTATCTGGAGCGTGCATTCACATTGTTCGCAAAAGCAAATGACGTGAATTGTTTCACTCTAGAGGTCACTGTGATCCACCGAACATTCATCACGAGAAATGAAGCATGTAACAGCGTGTGAAATAGACGTGACTTTGTCCTGTAATAAAACGTTCCCACAAATGAGTAATGAAGTCTGGTCATAAAAATTGAAATAAGTCTTGGGAGAGAAGGACATCGGGAAGGGGATCGTCCTTTTGCCCTTGAATATGCCGACAACGCGCTCTTTTCTATCTGTTCTTTTTTTGTCGTAAACGTGCAGCCGTGCTAAGATGGGGCAGGGATGCAATCTGTGATCACAGGAGAGTTCTCGGGGCCCCCGCACCTGCAGAAACAAATATAAAAGGATTAAGAGGTGCTCCTTCAGATCCTTCTAGGACACCAGTGTTTCTTAGGTTTTGTCTGCGAATACTGGACTTAACTTTGACACATCCCCTTAAAATTGTGGGGAAGACTGATTTTATTCTTCTGCTCCGGTTGTGTAATCAGTTCACTGAAATAGGGGAGATAGGTGAATCTGGTAGAGGTCTCCTCCACCATCTCAGAACCTGTTTTTCATACAGTATTCTGCTCGTTGGAGTTCACACAAATACAGCTCTAGTTAGTGCTGTCTCGTTCGGTGCCAAGCATGGGTTTGGAGTGGGTAATCAAATCGCAGCGGAAATGTGGTTACTAAAGAAAGAAGCTGAGAGCAGCAAGACTTTGGGGCTGCTACTTTGCGCGTTGTAATTAGTATTTACATCTGATAGTTTCCACTGTTTGTTGTGGATATGACATTTTTTTCACTTTACTCACTTTCTCACAGCCCCTCTGTGTGTGTTTCCTCGCCCGATGTTTTGATACGACATGCAGTTCCTCCTCTGAGTTGCGTAGCGTCCGGTCCTAAGCACTGTGTGTGTTGACCCAGGCATGACGTGGCGGAGGTGGCTGGCCTGACGTCTTTCTCCTTCGGTGAGGATGAGGAGAGCAGATACGTCATGCTCTTCAAGAAGGTCAGTGCTTCGCTGCCGTTCCTATTGGCTTCTCACCATGCTCCTCACCAGAGCCCTGCTGGCGTTTGGTTGGTGCTCTCAGGGCTGCATCAGGGTAACGGATGTGCTGATCTCTGTTTGCTCTCCATGCACGTGAAGGAGTTTGCCCCGTCTGACGAGGAGCTGGAGGCGTATCGGAAGGGGGAGGAGTGGGACCAGGCCAAAGCAGAGGAGAGACGCAAACTGAGGGTGAGCGGCAGGACCCTGAAATCCCATTAAGTACATCCAGCAACTTTCTCCCCTTTCACCAAAGTGCTGGAAAAATTTACTTAAGTGCTTATGGATTTAAAAAATTGATCCAGAAGTCATCTTAAAGACTTCCTATGATGATTGTGGAAAATGTTAATGCATCTATAACCATAATTGTATATACTGAATTTGCAGGACAGGTCAGTCCCTTAATTTAAGGCAGTGTGCGAGCACCCCCGGTCCAGTGGCCTTGGTTGAGTTGTTCCATTCCCTGCTGTCTCAGGAACAGGCTGCTTTGGAAGAGGAGGCTGTCAGTCAGACACAGAAGAGACCCGCCTCTCCCAGCTCCAACTACAGAGACAAGTACAGCCACCTGATTGGAACATCTGCTGCCAAAGATGCGGCTCACACACTTGAGGCCAATCGGGCTTACGGCTGTGGTACGTCTGCACACGGCCTTCACACACGTCATTACGAGTACGACCCTCAGCGTACTGATGAATGTCTGTTCACCCAGCCCTGACTTTATCTAACCCTGTTACATGCCTCATCAGAGACCATCCATAAATATGATGCAAGCCTCACACTTGAGCTGTGAACTTGATACACACACACACACACACACTCCCAAAACACAACATCCTTCAGATCCTTCCTCTTGCTTCAAAGTATTTCTTCCATTGCACTGGTCCATTTCCTGGTTATTTCTGATTGGTCCTCTTCTCTCACCCTGACAGTCCCAGTGGCCAATAAGAGGGACACGCGCTCCATCGAGGAGGCTATGAATGAGATCAGAGCCAAGAAACGACTGAAGAAAGGGGAAGAGGACCCAGGTACCAGCAGCAGTGGTGGTGGCAAATTGTGAGAGGAAAGGTGTGTGTGTGTGTGTGTGTGTGTGTGTGTGTGTGTGTGTGGGGGGGGGGGCTACAAACAGGGTCTGTATTCATACTGCTAAAAATAGTTTTTCCTGTACAGTATTGTACTCTATAGCAATAGCAGCCATTCCCAGAAGCCTCTGAGGGCCTCTGGAGGATGTTCAAGGTGAATGGTGATGTGTGATGATGGGAGAAGGCCCTGTGCACTGTTCAACTGTCACTCTGGACTGCTGCTCTGTTTCCTCAACACTGCTAGGTTTATTTCTCTGAGTATTCCTGGTGTGTTTACCTGAGAGCCCGGGAAAAGGCATCCTGAAGAATACAGTCTAGTGTAGTTTTTAGTAATAAGCATATATTGACCTGTACTGTGTTTTTTTTTTTTTTTTTTTTTTTTTCTTTCCAGTTTATTTTATTGAACCCTTGAACCCCCAAACAAAACTGCAAAATGATCTAAAATTGGACTAAATCCAGACCAGTTGTTTTACTGATAAAGTATCTGAACTACTAAAATAACCAGATTACATTGAGATGTTTTTGGCAAGTCTATGATTAATGCATATGACTAGTATTTAACCTACAGTACAAAGCCTAAATGGGATGTTGATTGCCCTTTTTTAATGAACTGGTCCTCTTGAACGGACTTGCACATTTTAGAAATGTATCTAATGATGACGGTGTCTTCTGAATAGTTGTTTGTTCATACCAGGCTTGTGTTTGGATTGCTTTAATGTTTTAATTAAACTAATGATAAACAGAGAAATACTGGTGTGCTTTTCTCGTGTGATTGAGATGAACCAATTTCATTTAAAAAATCCTCACATATAAGATGTAATTTAAGGAGTTTAATAAGGGTCCAACGAAAACGAACATTTCTCGTGGTCCATAGGTAACCGTCCAGGCTGCTTATCTGGGAGTGTTGGTAGCAGGTGCCCGCTCACTGCCCCCGGTGCTCTTCGCAGCAGCAAAAGTCTTCAGTCGCGGAACTGCACTCGTCCTCCTCCAACTCCGCTCTCTTTCCAGAGACTTTCGAGACACTGATAAATGTCGGAGTGACAGACTACGCAAAAGCAGTAGCTCGGCTCTGCTTCGATACACTTCGTTCAGTACGTTTCCCGGTATGTGGTCATTTCGCAGCCGCCGGCCGTCTCTCGGTCTTCGGCTGCCCAGACGTCGCTGAATCCTGCGTCGCCGCACAAAGCGGGCTCCATGTACGCGTGTCCGGACCATTTTACATTTATCAACTTAAGAAACTACAAGGCGAAGTGTGTTTGTTGTGAGAATGGATGTGTTAATGTTTTGACCATTATGACAATGTTCTATACACGTGTTCTATATCTATACGTGTTCTAGCCTACATTAGGTTCTATTATTTATATCCTATCCATCCATCCAATTCAAGAAAAGTGGGAACCTTATGCAAACTATTAAAATCCATAATTTCCATGAAATAAATATAAAATGCTCTGTAATAATTATTAGTTTCCCCCCAAAATGTATGATCAGCATACATTGTAGCTAACGAGGTAAATGAAGGCTTAATGGTCTTCCCGTGACATCTCGCGAGATCTCACCTCCACTATATTTGGCCTTGCGAGAGCGTAAACACACGGCTGGTTTATCCTTGAAGAACCCAAACAGTCTCCCCCAACTACCATGACGAATCTGTGGCTCACGGCCTTTCCATTCGAGTACTTTGAGAACAAGCGCTCTCGCCGAGTCTAAGCCTCTGTTGTGAGGAGTCGGACAACGACAACATCTCGTGGTATCGTTTGTCCTTCGGACAAGATAAGGTGTTAGATTAGTTAGCCAGCAAGCTAGTTAGCTCGCGTATCAAAGGCAGCTAGCAGCTGGCTAACTAGCTAGCTAACGTACTGTAGCATAGCGAGCTGTATCTTCACCTCTACAGTAAGGTAGGTGCGTTTAACTACTGTACGAGCACATAGTTCGCTATGTTATGTAAATTATACGTTTTTATGCCGCTTTATGAAGACTTAAACCATTAGTAATTATAATTAGTGGTAACCAAGTTACCTCGCTAGCTTAGCTACCTACATGGAGATGCTAGCTCGGAGAGTGAGGACGCCCATTAGACAGTAAGTTCTCCCAACATGACTGTGTGGCTCAGGGAAGTGAAGTTAATAACCCACACAGTTGTGTCCGACAGTAACAGTCTGTCTGTGGAGGAATAGTTAACTCCAGCACGCTGTTTGCTCAGGGTGGTGTTGTGCAACGGTTTAAAACCCACACTCGGTTCCGGTAGTTCTTTAGCTGAAGCGGCTCTACATCTGTTCCGCAGTTTGGGTGGAGTATTGTGCATAACGGCGGACTGCAACTGATTCTGGGCTCGATGAATTGTCTCTAAAACGAAGTAAACTGGGCTTAAATGACCCCTATATTATGATCAGTTACATAAGTGGGGTTATCTTTTCGGGGTGTGCTTAGAATAGTTGAACAAATCTTGTCACTGATTTCGTGCGTGAATTTCACCGTTTTATTTTTGTTTTCTTTCGAGTTCTCTTTTTTTATATTATATATTCAGGCATGTGATATGTGTATATATATATATATATATATATATATATATATATATATATATATATATATATATATATATATAATCACATGCCTGAACCACGCGGACTCAAACTTCAACACACAAGCAGCCTGAAGAGGCGAACCCCAGTGTGGTTTTAGATCAGCCTTCCTCTCCTGTTGCTGAGTCTGGTTTGGGGGTTTTCTGTCGTAAACAAGGAAGGATGAGCGACCCTAGATCAGTGCTGTTTCGTTTCTCTAAAGTCTTATGACAGAGACCAGCTGGTTCACAGCACTGCTGGCTGTACTTGGTTCTCCTCTGATCATAGACTACATGGCTGAAGTCCTGGCTGTAACCCAGGGCCTGTTTACGCGTTGACCAGGACAGTGTCAGTCAAAAGAAAATGATCTGCATTGAATGGAAAAGCATTAGACCGTTATTGACCTAAGACCAAAAGGCAATTAACGAACTATGCATCATGCAGGGATCTTAAGACTCCCAGTTTGTCATGTTTATGAGCTGCATACTATGTGAATCGTCAGTGAGTAGGAAATAACAGACTCTTTCTTGCACCAGCCATTGTGTGAAAGGATTTCCTAGGCCAATAGCCACCTTGATCCTACACTTACCATTCCTCTGTAATTTGGTATCTTGGTTTTTGTTTCTTAACATTTACAGTTGTCTTCTTAACATTTACAGTTGTCGTCTTACCATTTACAGTTGTCCATTTCATTTTTTTCCTTCTTCCCCAAACTTGACTTTGTAATCAGCTCTGTATCATCCTCTTTGTTTATCTGCACCTTTGTGTCCATCAGTCATAGTTTCTGCGGACAGTCGTCATAACCACTTTACAGTCTTACCAGCTGAACTGGTTTGTGCAAGCTGGCTGCATTACAAGATATGAGAAGGCAGTAAAGGGCCAGATGTAGACCTGTGGCTGTATGTGCCTCTGAGGGGCTGCTGCACAGAGTGTGTGGGGAATGCAGGACAGCAGCCAGCACTGGTGGGACTGGCACATGGACCGAGATCAGCAGAGAAATGTGAACCAAGTTCAGTCTGGCAGTTCTTGCTGACCTGGGATCAGATGTACACTACAGTGACTCAGTATGATCTAAAAGGGTCTTTTTTCAGTTAGTCCTACCTCGGAGCAGTGCATGGAAGATGATATCATGATATCAATCCGTAAAGAAACCAGCATGACCTTTGATCTTCTGGTATTGTAAGCTTTGTCTGAATAAAGACAAAATTGCATAAAGGTGCAGGACATTTGGTATCTGTGGAACAGATGCCAGATGTTTTTAACAGCCCAGTAGTGTCCTGTTTAGAGGGGGGGGGGGGGGGGTACTGTGAAGACTAGTTGGAGTTTGGTCTCACAGTTCATTGATTTAGTTGGCGTTCTGCCAGCCCAGGTTTGTTTGCTCTACTTATCAAAGAGTTGCTAGAGTAATTGAGCACCTGACATGCATGAACTATTTGTAATGATCCGGTTACCTCTTCGTCAGTGCTTAAAGGATTTCATTGTTTGGTTGTTAGTTGGTCTTTGTCAGTGACTGCTGTGGTCTGAAGCATTTCTGACTGGACAGCAAGACTGAAAAATCGACTCTGAGCATGAACCTCTCTCTAGACTCCACAGTCCAAGGCCTCTCGTACCAAACCACACATTTTTCAGCTAACAGTGACTGGCTCACAGGTTGCCTGACTCACAGAATTGTGTTGGGTCACGGAGTCTAGCATGCCAGAGCAGATGAGGGCTCTCAGTGGTCAGTGGTTGTGTTCTCCCTAGCTGCAGTCAGAATACTTTCCTCCATGATTGTCAGAACAGCTGTTACACCCACAGAAGTCAGAATGAACCTCGTCCACATGTTTTGTCTCCTAGATACAGTATCTGCGGTTCAGGGTTCTCCCCTGTTAGCATTTGGACTAAGTCAGCATCTACCTTAAATACTTTGACATGTTAAGATAACCACATCATATGACCGAGGTGTGCTGGAGCTTGGAGATGAACTGGGTCATAACCTAAACTACAGAGGAGTCTAATCATTGTCAGTCTTTGTTGTCCTTCCTTGAGATTAAAGTATAGCTGGACTGGTTGTGGTTTAGCCTCTCTCACAGAAGTATGGGATCATGGTATGTGGGCGTAAAGGCAGCTGTCATGGTGCCAGGGCCAGTGTACTAATTTAACCCGGTCAGTGATCTCAGGTCTGCACATGTGACTCTATACAGAAATGTGAGCACCAGTTCACCATCCACCGTGACAGAAATCAGTGCACTGATGGGGGCGGGGTCATGATGAGCTGTGAATGATTTGTCTTTTGTCTTGAATCTCAAGAATCACCTACGTACCTTCTGCACTTCAACTTGACGGTTCCACTCCTACTGCACGTACGGGGCCGTGTGTGACGGCGAGTCGTGGCTGTCTCAACCGAGCACCAAACGCACCACCATCAGGAAGTGCAGTTCTTCAACAGTGACCTGATTCTTTCCCTCTCGTCCTGTGTAACAGGATGTTGTGTGCAGATGTGTGGTGCATGAGGAATCCACTGAGAGTGCTGACCTTTGCCCTCTGCTGCGTTCTGGCGCCCTCTCCTGGCCATGCCTTCATCTACGCTGTGAGTCTCCACACAGTTAACATTTATAATATTTGGTGTTCATTTCTCTTTTGCCCAGCAAAAGAGGCTGAGGTGGGGTTGAGGGCACTTGCTGGCAGGGCTGCTGTGCTAATGTCTGTCTGTCTGTCTGTCCCAGCACTACAGCAACATGACCTCCATGTTGCTAGAGGACCTGCCTGCTCTATTTGGCTCTCCTCTACCCAATGACGGCTTGATGGTAAGGGCAAGGAAAGCCCCACTAAGCAGAGACTTTGTGTCTGAAACCAAAGTTGCATGGAACAAGAGAAAAGACTAGGGCTTGTTTTATAGTCTCCATCACCTCCGTGATATATAGAGTCAGACTGTGTTAAAGGTCAAAAGACCTCACCTAGTCGCTCTCCGGAAAGCACGTAAAGGTCCATTTTTTCCTGTGCTGTGTAATGTAATTCGGCACCACTGATGTGGATATCCGCCCTGTCAGGGATTGCTGGTGGAGTCTCATCCTCTGAACGCCTGCACCCCCATTGACCCTGCCCCCGCCTCGCCCACGCCGGCTGACCCCAACAGCACCACCAAATACATCGTTCTGATCCGCCGCTTTGACTGCAACTTTGATATTAAGGTTGGTTCCAGGCCGCCAATCCTCACCTGTTCATTTTAGGTTGTATTTCTGGTTCGGAAGAAGCTATTCATGCTCATGAGATGAGTTTTATACCGAGTGAAGTCTAGGGCAGAAGGATATGGGCAAAATGTTTGTTTTTTCCTTCTGACACGTTGCAGCTGCTATTTACTTTTGCGATTACGTTTGTCGGTTAAGCTCCAGGTGTGTATTTCTAGTACTATTTATCTAGTATAATTACAAACCTAACTTGTTCCTGCAATCTTAACTTGTTCCTACTTGTTTATTGTGCGTGCGCGTGCGTGCGTGCGTGCGCGTGTGCGTGCGTGCGTGTGTGTGTGTCTCCATTCCTGTCTGTATTTTCCTTCTCTAGCAGAAAGTAAAGCTTGGTTCAACTGTGTTCATATTTGCAGGACTTTAAGATTAGGTTGTAGTTAATTTCAGAAGAACTGAGAATGAGACAGCTTCTCTCTTCCCTAAATACATGAATACCTGCTCCCCCAGTAAAACACCTGTGAATACCTGCTCCCTCAGTAAAACACCTGTGAATACCTGCTCAGGAAAACACCTGTGAATACCAGCTCCCTCAGGAAAACACCTGTGAATACCAGCTCCCTCAGTAAAACACCTGTGAATACCAGCTCCCTCAGTAAAACACCTGTGAATACCAGCTCCCTCAGTAAAACACCTGTGAATACCAGCTCCCTCAGGAAAACACCTGTGAATACCAGCTCCCTCAGGAAAACACCTGTGAATACCAGCTCCCTCAGGAAAACACCTGTGAATACCAGCTCCCTCAGGAAAACACCTGTGAATACCAGCTCCCTCAGGAAAACACCTGTGAATACCAGCTCCCTCAGGAAAACACCTGTGAATACCAGCTCCCTCAGGAAAACACCTGTGAATACCAGCTCCCTCAGGAAAACACCTGTGAATACCAGCTCCCTCAGGAAAACACCTGTGAATACCAGCTCCCTCAGGAAAACACCTGTGAATACCAGCTCCCTCAGGAAAACACCTGTGAATACCAGCTCCCTCAGGAAAACACCTGTGAATACCAGCTCCCTCAGGAAAACACCTGTGAATACCAGCTCCCTCAGGAAAACACCTGTGAATACCAGCTCCCTCAGGAAAACACCTGTGAATACCAGCTCCCTCAGGAAAACACCTGTGAATACCAGCTCCCTCAGGAAAACACCTGTGAATACCAGCTCCCTCAGGAAAACACCTGTGAATACCAGCTCCCTCAGGAAAACACCTGTGAATACCAGCTCCCTCAGGAAAACACCTGTGAAGACCTGCTCAGGAAAACACCTGTGAAGACCTGCTCAGGAAAACACCTGTGAAGACCTGCTCAGGAAAACACCTGTGAAGACCTGCTCAGGAAAACACCTGTGAAGACCTGCTCCCTCAGGAAAACACCTGTGAAGACCTGCTCCCTCAGGAAAACACCTGTGAAGACCTGCTCCCTCAGGAAAACACCTGTTAAGACCTGCTCCCTCAGGAAAACACCTGTGAAGACCTGCTCCCTCAGGAAAACACCTGTGAAGACCTGCTCCCTCAGGAAAACACCTGTGAAGACCAGCTCCCTCAGGAAAACACCTGTGAAGACCAGCTCCCTCAGGAAAACACCTGTGAAGACCAGCTCCCTCAGGAAAACACCTGTGAAGACCAGCTCCCTCAGGAAAACACCTGTGAAGACCAGCTCCCTCAGGAAAACACGTGTGAATACCTGCTCCCCCAGTAAAACACGTGTGAATACCTGCTCCCCCAGTAAAACACGTGTGAATACCTGCTCCCTCAGTAAAACACCTGTGAATACCTGCTCAGTAAAACACGTGTGAATACCAGCTCCCCCAGTAAAACACGTGTGAATACCTGCTCCCCCAGTAAAACACGTGTGAATACCTGCTCCCTCAGTAAAACACCTGTGAATACCTGCTCCCTCAGTAAAACACCTGTGAATACCTGCTCCCTCAGTAAAACACGTGTGAATACCTGCTCCCTCAGTAAAACACGTGTGAATACCTGCTCCCCCAGTAAAACACGTGTGAATACCTGCTCCCCCAGTAAAACACGTGTGAATACCTGCTCCCCCAGTAAAACACGTGTGAATACCTGCTCCCCCAGTAAAACACGTGTGAATACCTGCTCCCCCAGTAAAACACCTGTGAATACCTGCTCCCTCAGTAAAACACGTGTGAATACCTGCTCAGTAAAACACGTGTGAATACCAGCTCCCCCAGTAAAACACGTGTGAATACCTGCTCCCCCAGTAAAACACGTGTGAATACCTGCTCCCTCAGTAAAACACCTGTGAATACCTGCTGCCTCAGGAAAACACCTGTGAATACCTGCTCCCTCAGGAAAACACCTGTGAATACCTGCTCCCTCAGGAAAACACCTGTGAATACCTGCTCCCTCAGGAAAACACCTGTGAATACCTGCTCAGGAAAACACCTGTGAATACCTGCTCAGGAAAACACCTGTGAATACCTGCTCAGGAAAACACCTGTGAATACCTGCTCAGGAAAACACCTGTGAATACCTGCTCAGGAAAACACCTGTGAATACCTGCTGCCTCAGGAAAACACCTGTGAATACCTGCTGCCTCAGGAAAACACCTGTGAATACCTGCTGCCTCAGGAAAACACCTGTGAATACCTGCTCCCTCAGGAAAACACCTGTGAATACCTGCTCCCTCAGGAAAACACCTGTGAATACCTGCTCCCTCAGGAAAACACCTGTGAATACCTGCTCCCTCAGGAAAACACCTGTGAATACCTGCTCCCTCAGGAAAACACGTGTGAATACCTGCTCCCTCAGTAAAACACGTGTGAATACCTGCTCCCTCAGTAAAACACGTGTGAATACCTGCTCCCTCAGTAAAACACGTGTGAATACCTGCTCCCTCAGTAAAACACGTGTGAATACCTGCTCCCTCAGTAAAACACGTGTGAATACCTGCTCCCTCAGTAAAACACGTGTGAATACCTGCTCCCCCAGTAAAACACGTGTGAATACCTGCTCCCCCAGTAAAACACGTGTGAATACCTGCTCCCCCAGTAAAACACGTGTGAATACCTGCTCCCCCAGTAAAACACGTGTGAATACCTGCTCCCTCAGTAAAACACCTGTGAATACCTGCTCAGTAAAACACGTGTGAATACCAGCTCCCCCAGTAAAACACGTGTGAATACCTGCTCCCCCAGTAAAACACGTGTGAATACCTGCTCCCTCAGTAAAACACCTGTGAATACCTGCTCCCTCAGTAAAACACCTGTGAATACCTGCTCCCTCAGTAAAACACGTGTGAATACCTGCTCCCTCAGTAAAACACGTGTGAATACCTGCTCCCCCAGTAAAACACGTGTGAATATCTGCTCCCCCAGTAAAACACGTGTGAATACCTGCTCCCCCAGTAAAACACCTGTGAATACCTGCTCCCTCAGTAAAACACCTGTGAATACCTGCTCAGTAAAACACGTGTGAATACCAGCTCCCCCAGTAAAACACGTGTGAATACCTGCTCCCCCAGTAAAACACGTGTGAATACCTGCTCCCTCAGTAAAACACCTGTGAATACCTGCTGCCTCAGGAAAACACCTGTGAATACCTGCTGCCTCAGGAAAACACCTGTGAATACCTGCTCCCTCAGGAAAACACCTGTGAATACCTGCTCCCTCAGGAAAACACCTGTGAATACCTGCTCCCTCAGGAAAACACCTGTGAATACCTGCTCCCTCAGGAAAACACCTGTGAATACCTGCTCCCTCAGGAAAACACCTGTGAATACCTGCTCCCTCAGGAAAACACCTGTGAATACCTGCTCCCTCAGGAAAACACCTGTGAATACCTGCTCCCTCAGGAAAACACGTGTGAATACCTGCTCCCTCAGTAAAACACGTGTGAATACCTGCTCCCTCAGTAAAACACGTGTGAATACCTGCTCCCTCAGTAAAACACGTGTGAATACCTGCTCCCTCAGTAAAACACGTGTGAATACCTGCTCCCTCAGTAAAACACGTGTGAATACCTGCTCCCCCAGTAAAACACGTGTGAATACCTGCTCCCTCAGTAAAACACGTGTGAATACCTGCTCCCTCAGTAAAACACGTGTGAATACCTGCTCCCCCAGTAAAACACGTGTGAATACCTGCTCCCCCAGTAAAACACGTGTGAATACCTGCTCCCCCAGTAAAACACGTGTGAATACCTGCTCCCTCAGTAAAACACCTGTGAATACCTGCTCAGTAAAACACGTGTGAATACCAGCTCCCCCAGTAAAACACGTGTGAATA
This sequence comes from Brachyhypopomus gauderio, assembly GCF_052324685.1. Classification (NCBI taxonomy): domain Eukaryota; kingdom Metazoa; phylum Chordata; class Actinopteri; order Gymnotiformes; family Hypopomidae; genus Brachyhypopomus; species Brachyhypopomus gauderio. The sequence continues at coordinate 10,556,160 of NC_135217.1, forward strand.
CCTGCTCCCCCAGTAAAACACGTGTGAATACCTGCTCCCTCAGTAAAACACCTGTGAATACCTGCTCCCTCAGTAAAACACCTGTGAATACCTGCTCCCTCAGTAAAACACGTGTGAATACCTGCTCCCTCAGTAAAACACGTGTGAATACCTGCTCCCCCAGTAAAACACGTGTGAATATCTGCTCCCCCAGTAAAACACGTGTGAATACCTGCTCCCCCAGTAAAACACCTGTGAATACCTGCTCCCTCAGTAAAACACCTGTGAATACCTGCTCAGTAAAACACGTGTGAATACCAGCTCCCCCAGTAAAACACGTGTGAATACCTGCTCCCCCAGTAAAACACGTGTGAATACCTGCTCCCTCAGTAAAACACCTGTGAATACCTGCTGCCTCAGGAAAACACCTGTGAATACCTGCTGCCTCAGGAAAACACCTGTGAATACCTGCTCCCTCAGGAAAACACCTGTGAATACCTGCTCCCTCAGGAAAACACCTGTGAATACCTGCTCCCTCAGGAAAACACCTGTGAATACCTGCTCCCTCAGGAAAACACCTGTGAATACCTGCTCCCTCAGGAAAACACCTGTGAATACCTGCTCCCTCAGGAAAACACCTGTGAATACCTGCTCCCTCAGGAAAACACCTGTGAATACCTGCTCCCTCAGGAAAACACCTGTGAATACCTGCTCCCTCAGGAAAACACGTGTGAATACCTGCTCCCTCAGTAAAACACGTGTGAATACCTGCTCCCTCAGTAAAACACGTGTGAATACCTGCTCCCTCAGTAAAACACGTGTGAATACCTGCTCCCTCAGTAAAACACGTGTGAATACCTGCTCCCTCAGTAAAACACGTGTGAATACCTGCTCCCCCAGTAAAACACGTGTGAATACCTGCTCCCTCAGTAAAACACGTGTGAATACCTGCTCCCTCAGTAAAACACCTGTGAATACCTGCTCCCTCAGTAAAACACGTGTGAATACCAGCTCCCCCAGTAAAACACGTGTGAATACCTGCTCCCTCAGTAAAACACCTGTGAATACCTGCTCCCTCAGTAAAACACCTGTGAATACCTGCTCCCTCAGTAAAACACGTGTGAATACCTGCTCCCTCAGTAAAACACGTGTGAATACCTGCTCCCCCAGTAAAACACGTGTGAATACCTGCTCCCCCAGTAAAACACGTGTGAATACCTGCTCCCCCAGTAAAACACCTGTGAATACCTGCTCCCTCAGTAAAACACCTGTGAATACCTGCTCAGTAAAACACGTGTGAATACCAGCTCCCCCAGTAAAACACGTGTGAATACCAGCTCCCCCAGTAAAACACGTGTGAATACCTGCTCCCTCAGTAAAACACCTGTGAATACCTGCTCCCTCAGTAAAACACCTGTGAATACCTGCTCCCTCAGTAAAACACGTGTGAATACCTGCTCCCTCAGTAAAACACGTGTGAATACCTGCTCCCTCAGTAAAACACGTGTGAATACCTGCTCCCTCAGTAAAACACGTGTGAATACCTGCTCCCTCAGTAAAACACGTGTGAATACCTGCTCCCTCAGTAAAACACGTGTGAATACCTGCTCCCCCAGTAAAACACGTGTGAATACCTGCTCCCCCAGTAAAACACCTGTGAATACCTGCTCAGTAAAACACGTGTGAATACCTGCTCAGTAAAACACGTGTGAATACCTGCTCAGTAAAACACGTGTGAATACCTGCTCAGTAAAACACGTGTGAATACCTGCTCAGTAAAACACCTGTGAATACCTGCTCAGTAAAACACCTGTGAATACCTGCTCAGTAAAACACCTGTGAATACCTGCCTCAGTAAAACACGTGTGAATACCTGCTCCCTCAGTAAAACACGTGTGAATACCTGCTCCCTCAGTAAAACACGTGTGAATACCTGCTCAGTAAAACACGTGTGAATACCTGCTCAGTAAAACACGTGTGAATACCTGCTCCCCCAGTAAAACACGTGTGAATACCTGCTCCCCCAGTAAAACACGTGTGAATACCTGCTGCCCCAGTAAAACACGTGTGAATACCTGCTCCCTCAGTAAAACACGTGTGAATACCTGCTCCCTCAGTAAAACACGTGTGAATACCTGCTCCCTCAGTAAAACACGTGTGAATACCTGCTCCCTCAGTAAAACACGTGTGAATACCTGCTCCCTCAGTAAAAGCGCTGCTCGGTGTGCGTGCGAGACTGGTGCAGGAATGAGTGTCCTGTCTTCTCTTCCCTTCAGGTGCTGCATGCTCAGCTAGCAGGCTACAGCGCCGCCATCATCCACAACATGTACTCCAACACACTGCTCAACATGAATTACAGTAATGGTGAGGTGGAGAAACACGCACGCATACACACACGTACACAAACACGCATACATACGTTCCATGACATTTACAGTGCGAGTAAAGTGACTTTGTGTTTTTTTTTTTTCTCGTCTGGCTCTGCACGTAGAAACGATCGCAGAAGAGATCGACATCCCATCAGTGTTCACCAGCTACTACGCCTCCAGTGTTCTTCGCAAGTACATTATACCTGAGAAGGGGTGAGACACACACACACACACACACACACACACACACACAGGAACACCGTTACTGTACCTAATGACAAAATTAATTGCAGCTTGCGATGCTTTGTGCTCATTCTGGTGAAGTCCACCGTGCAGTGAATTTTCCCATCGTAAGAGATTCGGATGGACTGAAAACATTTAATCTGCAGAGACCTACCGGCTGCGCTGGGAGTGGTGAATGATGGTTGGTCACTATGAAGGAAGCTGAAGCAGAAGTTTATCCATTGCACATTAACTGGCTTAAGAGCTTTTAGTCAGTAGAGCCTGCTGACTGAGTGAATTATCAGAGAGCAGCAAATAAGTGTGTGTGTGTGTGTCATCACATGATCTAGTTAGATGATCTATCATGAAAATAAATACAGTTGCTATAGGTATTAGTGGTATGTAAAATATAGGGTTGATGCTGTATAAACACAGCACGGTAGTTTTCTTGCCACATCATCAAATAAGGGAACTGTCCCATTGACCCGCTGTCATGTGACACACACAATGTCTCCTGCGTGATTATATTGCAGGGTGTACTACAGCTCATTTGACATGCAACATGTGATGAGTGTGGGACAGGGGTGCAAGTCACGTCCCCTTTAATAACCCAGCACAAAAGGTTTTGCAGCCCTGTGAGAATTTAAAATCCAAAGTAGTATGAGGTATTCACTGCAGTGTATTCCCTTAGCTTTGGTGCAAGCACAGGTTGAAAACCACCGATGTGGGGAATACAAGGACAATGCTTAGGGTCCTAGTGCAGTAGAATGCAGTTCTGAAGGAATGTTCTGTCCTTTCTTATCCTACTTACTTTTAAGAAGCATATCATAATTTTTAGTTAATCCCTTGAAGGACCAGTCATAAACATCTGGCCACCAATGATATTTTCACTCTGCTGTCCACCAGTGATCTTTTCACTCGGCTCTTGACCAATCACAGCCAAGCTCTGCCCCCTCCGTGGAGGGCTGAGAGGCTGATGATAGGCTCACAGGGCCCACAAAGGGACTCATGCAGATGTATTTTATGCATAGGGCCTACGTGATCCTCAAGCCAGACTCCACTTTTCCCCTCTCCTTCTATCTCATCCCCTTCACCGGAGTGGTGGGCCTCATCATTATCGTCATGGTCATTATACTGGTGAGTGCCCTGCATAATGGAGTGAGGTGGATTAATAATGTGGATTGTGGTGGTTTGTTTGTCGTTTTAAACTGTGTTTTTGTGTGCAGATTGTACGCTGTGTGCAGTACAGGAAAAGGCTCAGGAAGAACAGACTGTCTAAAGAGCAGCTGAGAAAGATCCCCATTCACAAGTTCACCAAAGGTGAGATGGAGGGCAGGACTGCTCCCACACAGTGTTGTGAACTACACGGAGCTCTGTACACGGTTCACAACACTCTTCTGTTACTTCACTTCAACATACTGGCTTCAAGCCTCCGCCACATATAGTATAATGGCTCAACTATAAGCTTGAGAGAATAGAAATTTGGAATTATATCTGGGGCATATCTAAATTTGTCTGGGAGTGTATTCTAGTTTGGTGTAGCATAATGAATAAATACTGATTCACCTTGTTTGGTTTGAATTTGGTTGTGTGTCCAAGGATCTGAGACTTACAGGGTTCATATATAGCATATCACAAACTCTTTATACCAGTCAGTATTCATACATTTATCATTGAGTGCCTTTGTGAGGTCAATCTCTGTACTATGTTGGGGTCAGTGTCTGCACTATAGTGAGGTCAGTCTCAGTACTATGGTGGGGTCAAGACAGAGTTATCAACTAAATGTTACTGTTGATGGGAGAGGAGAGTCACCCCAGAAGTCCTGATCCAGACTTGAGCTGCGTTCAATCATTCGATAGATCACTATTCCCTACATGGCAAAACCTGTTAATTGAACTGTCTGGTGAAAGAAACCTTCTTCAAGGATACAGTGTTTACAACGTAACAGATGGTTTTAGCCAGGCCCCCAAAGCACATGCAGCATGATTGATTACCTGTTACTCATGTTCTTTAATTCCCCCCCAGGTGATGAGTACGATGTATGTGCTATCTGTCTGGATGAATATGAAGAGGGCGACAAGCTGCGTGTGCTGCCATGTTCACACGGTAATTAAACCTGCGAGTATGCAGGTGGCGTGCGTCTCTGTGGGCTTATCTGTGTTTTGACACCGGAGTGCTGTGTTTCTGGCGAATGTGTGTATGCTGGGTGTCACAGGAAACTCCATTGTGACTATGTAAATGCTGGGTGCTGTTTCTCTAACCATGCTGTGGATTGTGTCCCTCAGCCTACCACAGCAAGTGCGTGGACCCCTGGCTAACACAGACCAAGAAGACCTGCCCTGTGTGCAAGCAACGTGTCACGCGTGCCAACCCTGAGTATTCTGAGTCTTCTGACTCCGACGAGGAGGTTGGGCCTCACGGGGACGGCCATGAAGGCGGGGCTTTGTCTGAGCGAACGCCTTTGCTCCGCCCCTCCAACCCTTCCTCGCCGTCTTTGGGGAGCCCCCCTGAAAACACCACCTACGACGCCACCGTTGACACACTCCCGGCTGTCACCACGGTGACTACGTCTGTGCAGTGCCTGGCCCACATGCCGCAGCAGGACTCGCTGTTGCTGGGATACGATGGATACTACTCGCCAATAGAAGGTTCGGAAGGCGACACGGAGGAGGAGGACGAAGAAGATGGACACCCCTCGGACGACGATACTGCTCAGCTTATTGGCCATGGAGCCGTTGGGGTGTGACGAGAGAACCTTTTTGGGGAAAAAAAAGATAAAAAAACAAGCTGTTTGAGTTTTTTTCCCTTTTTTATCTAAAAAGGTCATTTTGTTATTTGAGGCTAGCTAGCGTAAAGAAAAGCTTCAGCAAAGTTATAAGAGGTGGATGTTCGTCCTTGCCACACTTCTCTACATACGGCAGTAGCCACACTGACCTGTAGAATATACACCAGTGCCCCCTTCAGGCGAAAGAGGCATCTGACATCGGGGACGTTGGTGGCGAATCTGATGAGCGGATTGAGTTAAATTCAGCATGGCTGTGGCGTAGGGAGAACAGAAGCCAATGACATTGAGCATCTTTCTGTAGTACACCGCTTTCTTCCTGAGGTTTGGCGCTATACGCTATGGCCCGGCAGTGTTGTGCTTTATGGACCTGTTGCCCGTTTGTACGCCAGCGTCTGCTCCTAAGCAACATGTGCAATGATGAAGTCAGTTTCCAGAGTAGGTCTCTTTGGCCCTTTCATCCTTTTCTGTGCTGTTTCTTGTCTTTTTTTATGTCTTTTGTTAAGTGGTTTAAAGTCCTGGGTATGTTAGACAATTTGACGATACACACACACACACACACACACACACACACACACACATGTCCATGCATGTACACGTAGTACCTAATTGCTAGATCTGGTCCTGGAGATCTACCATGCTGCAGAGTTTAGTACCAAAACGCCTGAGGCTAATACTCGGGTGCTATTAAAGTCCCTGTTTAACTACCAGATATGTTAGTTTAGAGCTGAAAACTGCACATCTTTAGATTCTATTGCCTTTGTTTGTAAATGGCAGCCTATACCTTTTGTTCATGCTCTTCAAAGCTGTATTGTCATGTGATAATGGAATTGACATTTTAACTACTTTTCAAGCAAGAAATAACCTTTCGTGAACTTTTTTTGTGCCTAATTTAAAAACCTATTGTGATCTCCTTACAGACTTGCATTTAAATTTTTTGCAAATATATAGCTGTATAGCTTTCATTAAACTGCCTGTGATTTAATTTTGTGATGTAAAATTGAGCACCCATATTTTTGTATTACATTAGCTTGTATCTTGACAGAAATCAAAGCTGAGAAGACAAATGGGTGACTTTTTTATTATTAAGCACATTTGAATAACACTATAATCAAATTGTTTACAGTTATGGCACCTGAGCACCGAATGGGGACCAATAACTTGTGATTTTATCGCCCACCCCCTTTTTGGTTTCTAATTTTTTTTTGTAACTGTCTGTGTAATGTTCTACACTAAAGATTTCTTTAAAACTGTATCATTTCCACATTTGTGCCATAAAAATAATTTTACCTAATGACTATACTTGACCTGTCTTTGAGAGGCTGGGGTTTAATCTGGTCTTGAAGAGGATGAACAATCAATGAGATTAACAATGCATATACAGTGCCCTCCATAATTGGCACCCCTAGTTAAAATATGTTAAAAGCTCTACAATAATTTTTTTTAATTTTCCCGAAGCATAATCTCACCCTTAAAATATTTAGAGAAAAGCAACCTGCAACTCGAATGAAAACAATGAAGAAAAAAATCCTGACAATTATTTCCCATAAAATGACCTGTTCCACAATTATTGGCACCCTTAACAATTTATTGGAAATAAGTGTATTTGAACCATTTATGTCATTTCTACTGTAGTTTATAAATTGGATGAAAGTATCCAGGAACCTTTAATTAGTAATTAATCACTTCCAGTTTCCCTGGGGTATAAATATGGTGTTACACAGAAGCCTATAACATGGGGAAGACGAGGACACGGTACTCAAGGCTGATGTGTGTTGACCTTCATAAATCAGGCAGTGGCTACAAGAAAATAGCCACTCGCCTGCAGATTATTACAGTCAGAGCAATCATCAAAAAGTGTGTCACACCAGGAACTGTGACAAACAAGCCTGGACGAGGATGCAAGTCCTCAAAAATAGAGAAAAAGAAATTGAAATGCATCGCCTGTGCAAGACGTAGCACAAAAGCCCAAACAGATCACGTGTGGAAAGACAACAATCACGTGGTGGGTGCCAAGCACACACACACACACACACATTATATATAATGATATAATAGCTCACAAAAGAAATCGGAGGAGATAATCGCTTACAGTTGGCATGCTAAATGTTAGTATGGTAAGTATAGAGCTGTGACTCCATACACACTTTTTACATTAACCTTCATTGCTTCCATAGGCATATGGTTCAGAACCCAGATCTGAGGAGTCAAACGAGACTAATTTTACCTTCGACCTTAACTTAGTCAGTCTCAGATTAATCTGCCCTTTCAATTCAAACGTATCCTTGAGGGTTATGTTACCGCATGCAGTTGTATGAGCGACCCATGACCTTTCTGTTGTCCACCCCTGCAGCACAAGGGGATACATCACAGAGGTGACTCGAAAATATGCCATCAAGACGTTCATTTAGCAATATATACATATTATATGTAGTATTTTCATGCATGTTTTAAATGTTTTTGGAGACTAAAATTCTCCATCTGTTGTGAACTCCTGAAAGCTGTTCAAACGTCCTCGTGCCTGTTGGCTGATCTCTGACCTTTTGAGAAGGAGCGTAGAGACATTTGACAGAGGTGGCATGCCCATTTCTGATGGCTGACATTAGGGAGCGTCTTAAAATAGGACGCCCTTGCATAGGAGGAGCTGTTGCACGGACCCCTCGGACAGACGCAAGCTAGACACGCACACGCTCAGGTCAGTGTGTCTACCGTATGCCTGTTTCCAGTGCTTTGTCTTCATTTGCAGGTTTTCCCAGTTTTATCTACTTTTTAGTAGTTGTAGGCCAGTTTATTGAAGTACACTAGATGTATTGGTGAATTTACCTATTCAGTTTTTTTTCTGACTCTCTGGGACATTAGGAATCAATGCTCCCTTTGGTTGTTTAATTTTTTGTTATTTGTATCACCTGTTAAGTTACAGTTTTTTTCTCCACCCCTTCCTCTTGTTCTGCTAACCATGCCAAGTACTGCTGATGTCTCCAATGAGTTTCCACGCATGATGTGACTAAAGTTTGGCTGGGTATTTATGTCAGTCCACATAAAAATGATAATTCATCTACCATGAAGGGTGGAGGTTTCTGCCTCCAGCATCAGACATGTCTCATCAGGTATCTGGACCCGTGCGCTTGTAAAGCTGCTTTGTGACAACGTGTTGTAAAAAGCGCTGTATAAATACATTTGACTTGACTTGACTTGTGAGAGTGCAGCAAATGAGGCGTGGGTGTTCTTTGAGTGGATGGGTTTTTGTTGAAAATTTTCCTTCGAGAGAAAATCAATACATTGAAGTTCAATTAGAACTATTTATAATATGGGTTATTTCACGTATAGATTTAAGATTTTAAGATACTCATCCCTCTGCTCTCTCTAAAGAGGCCATGCAAGTAGTATGTACACTGTCATACTGATATATGTAAGTCACTCTGGATAAGAATGAGAAATGTAAATATAAGAAGCATTAATTTTGTATATGCTAATAAGAAACATGTTATGTGTTGGTACATATGTTCATGAATGACTTACAGTACTACTGAGGTTGTGTGTATGAGCATGGGAAACGTTCTAAAGGGGGGCATGTTTTCAGAGATGTGTGTGTATATGGGTGAGATGGAGTTGTTGAACGTGTGTGTGTGTGTGTTGGAGAGGGCTTGGCAGTAAGAATGTGTGGAGTGTTTCTGAGGTCATGTAGAGTATTACTTTCAGGACTGGGTGAGTATCCTACTCACTCCTGTGTCTTTTCATGCCTTACTGTACACATAAACACAAACTCTCATCACTGGTTTTCCCTCTTTTCTTTCCGTATGACTCGACTCTCTCGGAAATAAATCTCTCCCTGCTGGCAGTAGAGTGTTTGTGAGGTGTGATATAGGCCAGTTAATTGTCCTCTCGTAAAGACAATGGTATCCACAGCTAGTTCTCGCTCTGCCTCAGTCGTGCATCCACCTGTTGTGCTATTTGTAGTTTTCCTTCATGAAAATAAATTCAAGGTCAAAGTCAAATTTATTTATACAGTGCTTTACAACATGTTGTCACAAAGCAGTTTTACAATCGTATGGGTCCAGATTCCTAATGAGCAAGCCAGAGGCAACAGTGGCAAGGAAAAACGCCCTAAGATGGCGGGGATTAGGAAGAAACCTTGGGAGGACCGAGACTCAAAAGGGAAGCCATCCTCCATTGGGCAGATGAAAATAAAACAGAGTTGTAAATGTCAAGGGCTTCAGTCTCTTTCTAACATGGGTTACACTTAGAATGATTGTAGAGACGGATACTGATGAGGAAATACACGTAGAGTCGCCTGCTGCAGAAGCAGGCAAGCAAATATTCGTTTTAAAATCTGGCCCTTAAGCCTTTTGTTTTGAAAAAAACAGTTTTCTGGGTTGTCAGAAGACTTCTGACCACAATTAATAGTTCTGAAAGTATATATAAAGAGAAACAGGATTACTGTAGAAAAGCCTACTGGAATTTTGTGAGTACTGTGTGTAGATGATTTATCTGAAGATTCAACAGCTGGAATAACTGCTAGAAACTCAACCCCCCATGGACGATACAGCTGTTACAAGGACTAAACTATAGCATACTAGGCGTGCCACTGCTATTTAAATACCCACTATTCTACCAATTCATACCAAGCATTCTCTGACACTTCCTGTTCCTGGTCAAGTGTGGGTTTTATAGGCTAGTCACCCTGGCAGTTCCCGCCCCTTAAGCTTAAGTGACAGTGCTGCCTGTGGTCAGTGTTTTTGGTCAAGGACGGAGTTTGTAGCTGCTATGAGGACAAAGCCTGTGGCCCTCCAGAGATTATCTCACACGGATGAAGTGCAGTTTGCTTATAGCCTTAACTAAACATGTTGGAAGAGTGTTGAAGAAGAAGCCAATTCTTGTGTTGGGGGACTGTTTAATTTTACAGTTGTATAACAGTACAATTGAACTTTTAGAGTTATAAAATGCCAAATATCTATAAAAATGATCTCTTCTCCTCTGTTCTCCTCTCCAATCCTCTCCTCTAGTTCTTCTTTCAGGAGCCAAGATGTCCATTATTCAAATCCATGCTCGTGAGATCCTCGACTCCAGGGGAAATCCAACAGTGGAGGTTGACCTGCATACCGCAAAAGGTGATATACACACACACACACACACACACACACATCCATATATTCTCATCTTTATGATTAAATGCTCAATCATATTCTCTTCTCCTTCTATCTAACCTCTCATTCCCACTGTCTCCTCTCTGGCCTACTCTCTTTCTTTATCCCTCTTTCCTTCCTCCTATTCTTTCTCTATTCTTTCTCTCTCTATCTCTCTCTCTCTCTCTCTCTCTCTCTCTCATTAAGGCCTTTTCAGGGCTGCAGTTCCCAGTGGAGCATCCACAGGTGTTCATGAAGCTTTGGAGATGAGAGATGGTGACAAGACTCGGTACCTGGGCAAAGGTTAGACACACGCACCCACACCTGTACACACACACACACCCACACCTGTACACCCACACACACACCCACACCTGCACCCACAGGGGCCTGCCCTAACGGTATCCTTAAACACTGGCCTATAGAATCACAAGGATTACTTCCTTAGTATAACACAGCAGGCATTTTCATTTTTCTGTGCAAGAGCCAGAGGTGTATAATTTAAACGAACACTTATTATACTTCACCTCGCTGGTCACAACCTAATGTACGAGCACTCAAACATTTAATCATGGTGCAGCGTTTAGAGTGCAGATACATATATATCTGTATAATGACCTCATGCTTCATACACATATGATGCTGTGTGTTCTGCCTGGAAGGTGTGAGTAAGGCCGTGGACCATGTCAACAAGGACCTCGTTCCTGAGCTGCTGAAGAATGTGAGTGTTTCGATTGACCTGATGTATTCG
>NC_135217.1:10572385-10737385 GCF_052324685.1 Brachyhypopomus gauderio
TAACTCAGACTTTTTAAACACATGATTCAGGTTTTCAGGAGTATGTGATTTAAAATGTGAAATGTTCTGCATCATTTTGCACATTGTTTCCCTTTCTTTTGCATTCATTAACTAATCATTTACCAGCACTGTTGTGGTTGTGGGAGTGATTATGGGCATGTGGGTGGGCAATGAATAAGCGTGTTGGTTTCTATTCACGTCCCGGCCTGCGCCAAGATGTATAAAACCTCCGGCGTGGCTCTCTCGGGCCACTTCAGGGACCTAGGGGAAGGCCCCAAGAAACCACAGCGCTGTAGCAGTCACAGCCACATTTAGGCAGAGGAATATTTGGAACCTGTTTTTGTCCACCCACCTCTTCCATGAAACTATGGCTGGTTTATCCTCTTCATCTTTGCTGCTTGGGTCCCTCTGCTCTTGTTTGGTGGTTCTCTTTCTCTCCTCCTCTGCCCTTGGCACCTCCAAACCTCTCCCACAAGCTCGCAACTCCTCTGTAAGTATCGTTAGTCTGATCACCACAGTACGTGTATGATCTCTGCTTTGATGTGCTCTGCATAGGGTTCATTTTGCAGTTTAAGCCACAATTGTATTAATATACAAAGAAAAGTTCTAACATATAGTTTTTGCACTTGAGGAAGTTAAAAACATGTTTTTGCTGGAGAATGTCTAAGCCAGACAAAGTGGCGGAGCTAGACTTTTTTTCAAGGGGTGGCCAAGGCTTTATCGGAGGGGTCCATATACAAATGATGTGGACCGGGGGGGAGCGTAAGTTGTCGACCAGGGGGCTTGCGAGTGTAAAATGGACACAAATTATGTATTATATTGCGATCAACCGATCGCAAGTGGTTCGCAAGTGGGGTGGCACTAGGGGGGGCACAGTCTCTGTTGGGGGGGGGGGACATCGCCCCCCCTTTGGCTCCGCCACTGGCCAGACATGAAGAACTACTACACCTCACTGTTTAGTGTTTTCTGTGCTTTAGAGTTTCTTAATCAACCAGGGAGGGTGAATGTTTCCAACTATAACATTGCATAGCTGGAGAAATACTTTGGTCTGAAATGTTTTGTGAGATTTGAACTGGGGCTTATGAAAATGCTACATGTTCTCATTAATTACAAAAGACTGTGCTACACTAATTAGTAATGGCTTGATTTCTCTCTGTTTGCAGATCATCAAGAACCTCTTTGGCATGAGCGAACAGATTATAGGGCCTTTGCAGCATCCTTCCGTCTTCACAGGACCAGCTGAGCTCGAGACATCGGTGCGGCGCAAGCGGGACTTATCTGAAGAGGCGGGGCCTATGGAACGTGGGGCGGAGCCCGGCCACGTTTGGCCCCGCGTCCTTTTGGACTTCATGGGCCACCAGAACAAGTTCAGAGGGAGAACCAAGAAAAACACGGGCTGCATGAAGAATGAGTTCACGCTTCCTAAAGGAAGGGAGGGTGTTTGGTGTTAATAGCTATTAGCTAATGTGTTTTTTTAAGATGCACATTATCAAAATGAATGAAACTGTTAATAAAGTGCATGTATTGGCAATTATATAGACTAATAAATTTGTACAAATTCTCTGAAATTGAGCATGCACATTAATTTTGCTTTTTTACTGTCTGCAGTTTTTGTAATAACGTGGTTCTGACTACCCATTTATTGGTATTAGGAATAACAGGCATGACTGCATACTATATATAGTCTATTAAATGTTTCAGCAGTCACAAGGCAATGCAAAATCCAGTATTCATATTTAAAATTTTAGTTTTTCGTTATTTTATTGTACTATTCACATGCCGTATTGTCCTTCTAACCCTCATTCTAACCTCATGATAACCATTTAATAACCATCAGAGCTGCTCCACGCTGACGCGGGGGTATTGATTTAAACGTTTTCTCTCGGTGGGTTTATACTATATGAGTGAGCTGAGGAGACTGGATATCGAAAATGAGTTTATCCCAAGAGCTAGTTTCATAACTTGTACTGCAGTTTAATACACTTTTATAACAAAATGCTTTAGGCTATAGATTCCACACGTCCTTGCGCATGTGCATCTATTACACAGAATAACTTTTTTTAACAGAATAACTGTTGGAATCCCTGGCTACATTTTGCTCCGATCTGATTCGCCGATGTAATTGACCTTACAAATAAAATATTGGAACCTGAGTGCTGATTTGCGCACTTGTTCGCCACTGAGATTTTCCACCCGCCCTCCCAATAATATTAGGCCACAGGGGCAGAGGAGAAGTCTCGATGATCTCGGCGTGAAATGGACTTTTGGTAAGCGAGCAGTATTTTACTTTGTAAAACAGTACTGTCCGGTGTTGTTATAAGAATATCAGTATTGTTTAAAGAGGTTCAGAGTCTATGACTGCTATCAGAACAGAGAAGAAGTGTTTTACAAGAAAACCTCATGTAGGGTTCACGATTAACGGCGTGACACGACAGTTGTCAGTTGATACTCTGACGTTTTTGGAGTAGTAATTTGATATAACTCATCCTCATTGATTATTATTTTTTTATTAGGCCGTGCTCTTTCCGCACTAATCACTGTTGAGTAGTCAATTGACTAATGCGGCTTAGCTCGTCTTAATTATGACGCTGGTATAATTTAAGTGATTGGGTTATTAATTGGCCGATAAGCTCTAATCCGCTCTAGAGGTGGCGGAACTTCACCAGCGTCGTTCCCCCGTTACTCACTGGAAGTGATATGAGAATAGAGTGACATCGCAGCGAAGCCTCGCGGAGCGTGTTCATGTCTCCTGATCTATATATAGTTTGTCATATTTAAAAATTCTTGTTGCGTCATACATATCAAAGTAAGTAGCCTACTATATTAAGAGTGAGCCTGTCTTCAGTGGCGTCGAACGGAGATCCACATTAATTGTATCAATGTGTCTTTGAGTTGAGCGTAATGGCGCTGTATGTATGCAGGATCTTTGAATACTGAACAACAAATTGCATCTCTCAGTGCAATCTGTTCTGTTTTCAATGATCCTGCATGCCTGACCTGTGTACATTTGTGCTGCTGGGGTTTACAACGCACTGCAGGCACTGCTGACTGAGCTGAGTGGTCACACCTGTCCTGGGGCTGTAAATCTGGACAAGGCAACATGGCTTATTCTGACTGTAGGTAATACAATATTGTCAAAGCATTGGGAATTCAGTTTCAGTGTCTAATAACATAAACCCGATAGTCTGGTATTGACCAGAGTCGGAGTGGCTAATCGGGAGATTCGGGAGGATTCCCGATGGGCCGGCTCATATAAATCTCTAGTTTGGGCCAATTGGGAGGAAAAAATTATTTTGGGCCGGATTTCGGCATGAAACTCCTGGGCTGAAAAAGGGGTCCACTCCGGCCCTGGTGGTGACGTTACCATCAGTAGTAACATTCATATATTGGCTCTGCTCTACAATAACAACATATAAAACATGGTGACAAAGTTGTTTTCATACATCTGTATATACGTATAGTGTGTATGTGTATAAGCGCGTGGTTCTGTTTTTCCACAGGTTCATACTCCTGAGTGTGTGTGTGAGGTAGAGAGAGGTGAGGTACAGCTATGCCACTGGGAAAGAGGAGTGTGCATCCTCGTCACCTGTGCCGGGCGGTGCTACCTGACGGCATCAGCAGTGAACTGGAGTGTGTTACAAACACCACGTTCTCCGCCATCATCCACCAGCTAAGCAGCCTCAGTACGGCACGCCTTCAATTCTTTTGATCATAGACAGTGTGATCTTCGCATGTGTGTGTGTGTGTGTGTGTGTGTGTGTGTGTGTGTGTGTGTGTGTGTGTGTGTGTGTGTGTTCGTTCACCAGGGATCAGCTGGGCATGGGTTGTAGTGTCACAGGGGATTAAGGCGAGAGAGAGAGAGAGAGAGAGAATGTTAAAGAATGACACCTAAAGCACTGTGTCATCCCGTCTGTGGGTATTGGTGCAAAGGGAAATAATTGCTAGGGCTGCTATGAATGTTATGATCTGTGTGCCAGTGCTACTCCTGGGGCACCAGTGTGTAATATCCCCCCCCCACTCACACTCACAAGGTAACTAGCTAGTGAGCTGATTAGCTGAGACAGGTGTGTTGGAGGAGGAGCGCTAAACTGGAGTGCAGGAGTGAGACTGGGGGAAACGCCTCTCTAGGGGGAGATCAAGAACGCACGCAGGAAGATAATTTGAAGCTAAATTCCTGTTCAGTTTGGTCGGTTGAGTCGGTAAAGTGCCTGTGCCGCTCTTAGTCAAAGGCTGCTGTGACATTATCTAAGATCAGAGGCGCATCGTGTATGTTCATAAAGTAAAAGTCCTTCCCGAGAGGTTGGTAATCAGCTCATGCTGGCAAGTAGAGTCAATTAGTGAAATCGATGGGGTGGTACAAATTGATGTGGGACTTTTATTCTTCACATTTATCTTGCATTCATACACTTTTGCTAAGATCTGATCTCAGTCATGCTTTCAGTGAAAACAATTACTCGCATGTGTATTTAGACAAGCGTTGTGTAGAAGTGTTGGACGTTTCTCTCTGTCCATTCAGTTTTCTCTATCTCTGTTTCTATGTCCTAAGCCCAATCTCTCTCTCTCTCTCTCTCTCTCTCTCTCTCTCTCTCTCTCTCTCTCTCTCTCTTTCTCTCTCTCAATTCAATTCAGTGTTGCTTTATTTGTATGACAAATATATACATTTGTGTTGCCAAAGCACAGGATACACAACAATGGTAAAATATAATAAAATAACATAGTAAAGTAGAATATTGACTATATTCTCATTACCATTACATTACCCACCATTACTTCCATAACTGATATTTATAATAATAATGATGATAATAATGCTAATAGTAAAAGTATTAATAGTAACCATAATAATAACAACAGTAATAATAGTAGTGGTAAAGATTAGAGTAACAACAACAACAATAATGTCATTAATGACAATAACGGTAACGATAACCACAACAATTTTCACATTATGAAACAAATTTCAATATCAAAGGTAACCTGAGTGATTACAAAATGCAGTTATAATAATGTAATATATATTATGTACGTATACATACAAACATATATACAAATAGAACTATAATAATAACAATAACTGTAATCACAGGGCTTTTTAGCTGGTATCTGTCATTCTCACCCACTGTCAGAGTGTAACAGGAGTGAACATACAGCCCTGCCAGTGTGCTGACTTCTTCATGTTCACCAAGAACATACGGCAGCTTCTCTCTCTCTCTCCATCTCTCTCTCTCTCTCTCTCTCGTGATTTTAGGCAAACAGGCAGAGGATGTTTTTGGGGAGCTCTTCAGTGAAGCAGCTACCTTCTACCTGCGGGCAAAGAGCCTCCAGGATCGTATCAACCTCCTCACCTTCAAAGTCACGCAGCTGGACTCCAGCATAGAGGAAGGTCATTTGGGTCACGGGGTCAAAATGAGGCCAAAAGTGGCACAATGGTAGCGGGGAGCTGTGAAATATTCTGAATCTAGAACTAGTTCTGATCTCACCAACTTTGATTATCAGAGCTTCAGTCACATCCTAGTCTCACTGGACCAGCCTAGCTAGAATGCTTCTGAATTTGACCTTTAATGAGCAGCAGTCTGGCTCTCACTTCATTTCCCAAAGCATCAATATGAACTGTAACGGAGAGGAGATGTCAGTACATTTACAGACACCTATATTGAAATGGAAATGTGAGCTATATTGAAAGTGTTTCTGCCAACAGTCTCCCCCTATTTTCCTCTCCTCAATTTGTCCCTTGCTTTCTTTCATTCTCTCTCTCTCTTCTGTTTTTGTCTGCAGTCTCCCTCCAGGACATCAACATGCGCAAAGCCTTCAGGAGCGTTACCTTGCACGACCAGCAGGTGGTGTCCAAGAGCAACATTCCCAACTCCGTAGCTGAGATGTATAACAGCAGTGACAAACCACCGTCTCTGAACATCCTCTCTGAATACCGGTGGGTGAGAAGACACTTCACATTCCTGTGTGGTCCCCTCAGCAGCACATACACAAAAACCAAATAAAAAGACCAGGTCTGTGGCCAGGTCTGTGGCCAGGTCTGTGGCCAGGTCTGTGCTAATGGGATGCCATAGGCCTTTTACACAGATGATGGACTAGAAAGATGGTGATGAAATGGAGGTGCCATATTGCACTATTTACTGAGCACATCAGATTTGTGGGTATGAGGCCGAGGTGTTGAAGGGTAACTGATAGAGAGTGCTGGGTCCACAGTACGGGCACAGGCTGAACGTAAAACAGACTCTTGATATTACAGGTTCTGTCATTCGCAAGAAAAGTTTAAATATAAGCTGTTTTGAAAGCAATGTGGTATGAACGGTTTATGTGGGCGACACTGACCAGAGGTGTCATGTAAAACTTAATGGTAAAACTAATGACTGAATTAATTGGGTAACTGTGATTTTCACCTTCAAAATGCCTAGTTAATCCTGCAATCACAAGAGCCTCTCCCTGTGGCACAGAGATGATCACATAGAAGCAATGAAGTTCTACACAGACCCGTCCTATTACTTTGACCTTTGGATGAAGAAGAGGCTTCAGGAGATGGAGAACATGAGGAAGGAGAGGGGAAGGGCGAGGGTGAGACACATTCAGGCCTTCAGTCCTACCACTTTGCTTCTTTATTTACTGTCTCTGTTTTTATAACCAGCATCTGCTGTCTTCTCTCTACCTGCACTCTGTTTGCTGCTTGCTCTGTTTCTCACACCCCTTTTGTTATGTCTTTCACACATGCATACACATACTCAAACACACATACTCTCTCTCTCCCCTTTCATCGCTCTCCGTGTCTCCATCTCTTCTTTTATCTATTTCCCACAATCTGTATCTCTAGGAGCAGAAACCTTATGTGGACAGGACGATGTCCCAGGATGTTATAAAGGTCCGTAAAGCTCATAACCGCCGGCACCAATGGAACATGATGGTGCTCGATAAGGAGCTGCGTCCGTCCTGTTCACCACATCATCAGACCAGACTGAACCACTCACACAGTTCAGTTCATTAACTTTTAACTTAGAATTTGAACATTTGAATTTGTATTTTGAAGTTCGTGGTTGTTTAGTATGCAAAGGAACACGATGAGGTTTCAGTGAGAATATGTTCTGTTTCATGAAGACTTAATGATTAAAGTTATTTTGCTTATTATTAGCTGAAATATGCAGCACTTTTCATGGAACCTTGCAAGAAATTCAGAGAACATTATGGTTGCAAAGTGTTTTTTTTAAAGATTAAGATTAAATTAAGATTAAAAAGCACAATTGACAAAACTACTGTAAAATTCACAGTGCAATTTACTGGCAGCAGTGTCACTATTAAAGGACAAGTGTACAGTAAATAATATTAAAACAAGTAAATTACAAGGTTTCACTATATTTACTAGGATCTACTATGTACCTTTTTATAGTATACTTTTGTTTTCAGCAGTATAGTATAGTCAGCAGTATAGTATAGCATTCTCTGTTCATGCTAAAGTACCAAAAATATAACGTAGCATTTGGATGGTGAAATTAGCTAGCTTGTACTGATATAGCCACCTATATGTTGAGGCTGATATGAAATAAGCTCCATGACTCTCCATTAGAGGAACTGTAGCCTTTGACTAAACTGAGGGTTTTCTTAGCGCATAAAAACCAGGTCAAAGTGAGATTGAGTCAGTCTAAAATAGTTACAATAGATAAAAGGCACAAAAAATCCACTAAATATTCAGACATTGACTTAAAGGAAAAACTTTATTATTCTCTTTATTATTCAGACTCCTTCTCTGTACTGTATTGTCTGGTTTGTGTCTGTAAATCAAGGTACCATTCTAATTATTCAGTCATTTACAGTGTGAGCCTGTAAAATAACTAATACTGTACATTTAAAGCAAATGTTTACAGTGAACTTGTTTCAGGTAGTTCTTGTTTCATTTGTAGGTTAATGTTGATTTTCATCAAATGTGAATGCCTAATATGTGTTATCTTAAATAATGCAAGCAGAATGCAGTAGAACCCAGTTCACTTCCCAACACACCACAATGTCCAGACATGGACAATGTCCAGACCCCACCACCCAGTTCCGGTGAGCCATATCCCACTGAACCACGCCCACCCACACCCTTTCATGTCATGTCAAACATGCATCCAAAGAGAGATGCTCATAATACACACACACACACAAACATTCTTTCAGAGACAGACAGACATTTGCATGCACAAATGCACAACACATCTTACCCACATTTTGCTTGTGAATGCAATGGCTAAACATGTTGAAGGGGAAGTTTTTATGGATTATTTCAAAGTACCGCTGTTTTTATATCAGTTACGTCCCACTGAGGTACATTCAATAGCAGAAACATATGACACATATTGACAACATGTTTTGGCTGAAAGGGATAGAAAAACTTTCAAGGAAAATAACATTGGCAGATTAATTGATTTACATAAATGAATAAATTGATGTGTATTTATGGGTGGAAAACCAAAATAATCTTGAAACATGTCCTAGGCACATCTAACTGGCATCAGATATGATTTTGGGTGAACTCCAAATAATGGAGGATTTTTGAAGGTTCATATGGAACAGTAGAGTGCTTTAAAAAGAACTGAGTGAGAGTGAAATTTTTCTTATCACAGACTCTCAGACCTATACCAAAGCTGCCTTAAACACATAGTCAAGGAACAGTGATATAGCCAATATACACCGCTAAAATCACATCTGATCAAACTGGGCATTGGAACCAATGATAAGTAACGACCATTCTAGAATATCTTCAGAACGATCGTGTCCAAAATGGTGACCTTTCCTTTAGCAATTTGCTCTGCAAAACCAGAGGTGTCAATTCCAGGTTCAGAAAGTAAAAGTCCTCACCAGGATTTTGCTCGGGTTTCCTGGATTGATTGATTGATTGATAATTTTACCTGGATTGCACTAATTAGAAAATCTAGCAAGCTTGAGTAAAATCCTGGTGAGGACTTTTACATTCTGAACCTGGAATTGACACCTCTGTGCAAAACGTCGGCAACTTCACATTACCAGAAGGCCAAAGACCATACGTTCTGTCCTGCAAGGGGTTTCGGCACAAAAGAGCACAATGGAAGCGAATCTCAGTTCTTTTGATTCAGTAAAAGGAATATGCAAACCTGACTTCATATTAACAAATAACTCAGGTGCTGGCTAAAAATAGCAAGAACGGCAAATATCCATACACAGTTTAGTGCTTCCAATTAAGAGGTTTTCATTTTATTTTCCTTTTTAAAAATAACGTGATTATTAGAATATGTGAGTACTTAGTAAATATGTTCCAAATCTGGTGTGCAGGCGTTATGTGCTAGCTGGCCACTAAGGGGCACTGTCTGACTCGCTAAAGGAATACGTCTTATCTACTTAATCTAGTACTAATGTCATCGTTTCAAGAGTTATGTAATAGCAGGTATAAAGACATCTGACAAGTTTCCCCTTTGTTGAGATAAAAGTAAAAACCTGTTTAAACATTCTGTATAAATTCTTTTACAGGTGAAGCAGCATCTCAAATTTGTTTAAGGGCAATATCCCCCCTCCTGGTAAATGGCACCTTAAGTGATAGTCTGGCTTTTAATGGATTTAACACAAAAAAATTTTTTGTCTGGTTTTACTCATTTGATGTTGATATTGGGCCAAACAAACAAACAAACAAAAAAGTGGTTAATAGTTGTCTCATTGGCTGTCCCATTGATTATTCGAAAGTCCAATTTTGTCTCCATCTGATCAAGGCTGTTGACTCCACTCAGAGAGACGTAAACTAGCTGACACTTAAGACAGTAAGGCATTTGTCTTTAAGATGCCATTAGTTTTAACGGCCAGATTAGACACAAGTAGAACAGCTGCAACAAAATGGCAGCTAGCTGGTTAGATTATTGGATGTTTGCAATGGAGAGAGAAAACTGTAACAGCTATTAACACAGACCAGCCTCTCACCAGCACTACGTTATGACCAAACCTGAAAATAAACCGGTTTATAAAACAAAATCAAAACAACATTTGGAACATTGACCATTGGAAGATTGAAACTACGAAACGTAAAAAATGAGTGACAACTGCATGACAAATGAGGATGAGGATAAGACTGACATGCGTTTTCTTCTTCACTGTGAAAATAGATTTCGCGTCAAATGCAAACTATAATCCCACATGTCTATATGAATCAGTATGAAAAGTGAGGAATGTTTCTAGGAGTAATGCTGCAAAATACACAGCAACATGTCACTGACTGGGAGAAAGTCTGTGATTACCCCTCCATTCCTGCTTCTATAATCCATTTAATGGCACCACCGTCATTAAACTTGTCCTCACTTCCAGATATGTGTACATATGTACTATCTTGTTTGAATATTTTGTTAAAGCCTTAACTTTGGCTTCTTTAATATATTGATATTGTAAATTATTGTTTACTCATTATGTTGTTATTTATTTATTATAAGTATTGTTGCTGTTGTTGTTGATGCTGTTATGTTTTTAAAACTATTAAAATGTATTTTTTGAAACTTTGGCAATATTGCACCACACACATTCATGTCAATAAAGCAATTTTGACCTGACTTAGCTTGAGAGACAGTATGATGAGTTTTGAGTACTGAAATAAACCATCATCCAGACTCCAGCCATCTAAAGTACTCAATAGGTCTAAAGTACTCAATTCTAAAGTACTGAATAGGTCTGTCATTACATCTGACATTTAGCTCATTCAGATTATATCAGAAGATCAGTGCTCCTGTGATGGGTTCTCTGCTTTTTATTTTATTCTCCTTTTATTTAAAAGTAAGGTTAGTGTATTTACTCACACAATCAATATTGCAATAAATGCAAACATTTATATCTAATATGAGTCCATGTGCCTGAGAACATTAATTCTCTGAGGAACAGGTTCTTCCCTCTGTCGCCTGATAGTTTAGCTAATTTGTGTATTTCGTGTCTGCATTTCAGAAACGTTCTACTTCTCAGGTGCTGTGTGCTAACATCTGCCTGGTGGGTTTCACGTGAAGCTCTTCAGGACGGCTGGCGATGACGAGTCACTACTGCGTCTCGACAGGTCGGCCAGGAAACGGAGGGATGAGTGAGTGTAACAGCAGAGGATCACGAACCCTTTAATGATCCCCAGCCACAGTCACGTCTAATGGGCTTCACTTAACCTGCTCTGGCCCGATCCCAGACAACTAGATCACTACTGCGTATCGTGGACCAGTTGATCATCTTAACGTCTACATTTGGTAGATGAGTTACTTCAATTTGCACTGTCGAAGGAATTCAAACACAATGCATATTTTCAGGTGTTTAGTTGGTAAGGAGTAACTTCATGTAAGAGTATTCATTCAGGCCTCTGGTCCACAATGCGTTTGCCACCTGCTCCTGTGTTTTTCCAGAGTTGCAGGTTTTTTTTTAATGTTCACTTCCGATCACAGTCTGGTAGCTACAGTTAGGAAGTTGCTGGCTTCACTGATAGCTGTGGAATCATGATGCTACCATGGTGAATCTTTGATCAGGGGAGCTGATAAATCATTACAGAGAGACATAACAAATTGACATAAAAAAGACATGAAAAGGGCAATTTATGACTGATCATCTGGTTTTGAGAGAACACTTTGATGAAAGGTGGGAACAATACATAGAAAAATTATAATTAGAATTATTATAATAATAATTATTATTATTCTAAAAACTCAAAAACACTGCAGCAGACTAATACTGTGCTTCTTTACATTTTTGTTTACCAACCCTCATGCTGCACCTGGTCATCTGCCTGGTGTTTTTCCAAGAACACATTCTTTCTCACACTCCGCTTCTCTTGTTTCTGAGAATTTTAAATTGTTTTTTTTTTTCAGCGGAATTTTTTAAAAGCCTTACAACACATCAAGTGCTGGTGTTGCCTCAAAAAGCCCCCCCCCCCCAAGCTTTTTCCAGTGAGCTCAGAAAGGTTCCCATAGTGATCTCCTTAGTGATCTCCTCCAGGCAGGAGCCTCCCACTGGCCTGCTGGTGTTTGTGCTGGTGGTTTAAGTGGTGCATGCAGCCATGCAAAGATTATTAAAACACTGTTTTACCACTCGACTTAATCCGCAGCCTATACAAAAGTAAAACCCAAAGAGACAGGGAGATAGAAAGTGAGGGGGGGGCAGTAGTGAGACAGAGCATATGCATGTGTGTGTGTGTGTGTGTGTAAGGAGGAGGGTGAGATTATCGAGGGTAAACTCTTGATGAATCTGTGCTGACGGCTGGTTTTCCCACCATTGCATGACTCTCCAACCAGAAAGAGGTTCTGATAGCCGAGGCTGGATTGTTTGTCCAGAAGTGAGCAGGTTTTCTGGACCTGTTCCACCAACTGCTCCCAGCTGGCTTCAGTGGCAGGTCAGACGTCCAGCGGAGAGCATCCTGCTCTCACCTGTGCCTGCTGGGGTTCGCACCGCCATTACAGTCAGGTACGGGAAGTATTTGTCATGACTAAGTGTTGTGGTCTTCAAACTGCAGTGAACCCATCATAACCCCCCCCCCCCCCCCCCCCCCCCCACACACAAACACACACACACACACCCCCCGCCTTCTATCCATGTCTCTTGCTCTCACAAGAGAGACCCTCTGCTAAGGGTGAGAGGAACGTCTTCACCGACAGGGCATGAAAAAGGATCTTGGGGAATTCCACTGACTGTCTTCTGTTTCTTTTTTTCCCTTCTTTTTTCTTTACCCAACCACAATAATGTCACGGTGCCCAGCTACGGAGATACGGGGGGGGGGGGGGGGGGGGGGGGCACGGGTGCGAGACGGCGCTTAAATAAAGGCAGAGAGAACAAAGCAGTTGGTACGTGCCAAGTGCCAATTGTCTTACCCTAATAGGCGTCAAAATGCCAACTTCTCCGTGTTACCATACAGGTGAACACGCGCCCCTGGGAAAGGGGGGTTTGTTTTCTCTGTGGCGTCACAGAGAGGCGGTGTCCCGGTTTTCTTAACCCAGTCCTAACCGGATTAGTCGTGCCCGCGCTCTACCGCCTTTCACGCGCTTGTCTACTTCCCGTCTCGTTTGTATCTGATTAGACCAGCTCCTGTGGTCTGGGCGGGCCAGCCGGACAGGTCTCTCCTCCCCAACACTGGCACCTCTGTCAGCCCGGGGATGGTGCTATAGGGCTGGGGGGGGAGGGGGGCGTGTCCTTTGGTGGCCCTGGTAGTGGCTGGAGTGAAGGTGGAGGAGATTAGTGCTAGGGTTTAGTGTGGCAGAATGGTGAGAGGCAGTGGGAGGAGGTGAGGCCAGTCTTGGAGGAGGGAGAAGAGAGGACTGAGTGCCAGGCCTGTGTTGTCTGTGGGGCCTGGGGGATATAGGAGTGGGGGGCCGAGGCCCAGACCCAGTGCAGGAAGGGCAGATGCAATCATAAAAAGTTGCATTTCAACAAAGCGTAAATCCAAGAATGCTGTACAAATGTGGAGATATTTGGGGGGCTACTGGCAGACAATATAAAATTTTTTTACAGGTGACAACAGGACAGCTGTAAAATTACACTAAACTGGCCAAACTAAACTATAGTGGTAATGCCAACATACTTCCTATGACTACATTAATATATAATACATTTAACTTCAGTGCACAAGTGGAAATATTCTCTTCTCAATTTGAAAGACACACAAAAGGTCTTTGGAAGCTTCTTCCATTAAGCCATATGTCATTCTGATGATATAGTCTGATATATTAATTGACGTATTCATTGAATTCTGAAGGGATAGTGAATATTGGTCACAGGCTTGGAATGAAGACGAGAATTAGATTAACCGCAACGGTACAATGTTTCGACTGGTTAAAACTGTTGAAACAATGCATGGGTTTCTGACACGTTTGTCAGAGCTGCTCTGGCAGGGCATTTTCTCCAGTGCACTGTAACAACAACAACAACAACAACAACAGAGATACCCACATACTTAATAATGCTTCAGAAAGTGCCAGAAAATTCCCCAGAATGTCATTTCATGTATCTCAATTGTGTTGTGACAAGATTTTAACCACTTGCTTCATTGACTTTGGTCATACTGGTCATTCAAATCCGTTTAGACCACATGACAACCAAATTCATGTTTCCTCCTCCTTAATGTGTAATACATTATGATAACACTATGCTAACCACTTCGAAACGTTATGGCGTTTTTACCTATAGGTTTGTATAAAGACGTCAATTTAGTCGTGACTCCTGGACAGTTAAATCGAACGAGGCAACGTGAGGGGCGGTTCCTGCTTGTCAAGTGTGTGTGTGTGTGTGTGTGTGTGTGTGTGTGTGTGTGTGTGTGTGGTGTGTGTGTGTGTGTGTGTGTGTGTGTGTGTCCGCGCCGCGGGGAGGGTTACACGTTGCATCTAGAGTATCAAGGTTATATCCACATAAAAAATACCATGTGTGTACCAAAGATGCGTTTAAAACAGATTTGCTAAAAACCACGTTGTGAGGTTTGAGACGCTTTTCAGCAGATGTTGTGGTGTTATATAAGCATCCGCTTCTCCAAGCCACAGTCAAGAATCCAAACCGCGCCCAATACAGTACATCACAACAAATGACGACCAGGTGGCAATTCAATTATTTACTAATTTTAAAAAGCTAATTAAATGTTCTCGTGTTAAAATTGATATGTGGGCCGTAGAGGCATGTCCTACAGCAGATACCAGAAAGTTTAAATTAAACCACCGGTCGTTTTCTCGTTAACATCAACTGCTCGAGCTGGTACCTTCTACTAAGTTTAATTAAAGACTTGACCCAATACAAAATGGCGATTTTCTTTTTTGAAATCAGGTAAACGCAAGCAGTTGGTAATCGTCTAAGAGCTGGTGCACGTTATGCCACGTGGCAATGGAGACTGTCAAGTGTAAATGCGTGGGTAAATTGTTAGTTAAGATCGCAGCCAAGATGCAATCCATATAGTGTTACAAAACGACGGTGTAAACGGATTCTTATACACAAACAGTATATATCATCTTAAGTGCATTTCAGTCACGTCCAGAAGTGAGAGACCAGATTTAAATCCAACGTTTAAAATTCAGTGTTATATGGATAATCCCTACCTGCAAATAAACCTGGTGCTCAAGAAGTGTGGAAAGACAAAGCAAAGTTCAGCGAAAAATGAACTTGTTATTCACCAAATCTCAAGATTTCGTAACAGTACATCTCAAGAATACAATCCAGGTGTGTGAGTAAATTATTAAAGTATTCTGCACTTTTAGTCCTAGATTCAGCATACACATTACACCACAATTGCACCAGATTACACCACGACACAGTCTTTCTCTTTGCACCTTACTAACAATTTTCCCAGACAGCCTGGTCTTAGACCTAGACCAGTGATCCTTGAGTTCTTGAAGTGTGCTGTCATTTTCTTTGCTATTTTCATGCCTGACACAAATCGTCAAACCCTTCATGAGTTAAATTAGGCTGCTACAGCTGAGCGAGAATTAAACTTTTTGTACATTACACCCCCCACTACTAAGACTGAGGACCATTGTTCTAGTGAGAATCTTCATTCACCGTCTGATTTACATCAGTGTGGAGCTCAGTGTTGGCTGGCTCTTACACTCCTTGTCTGTCTGTAATTATATTATTTTAAAAACACACAAACCACAAATAGAGAAACATCGTTAGTGGATCTGCTGGACCTTTCTGTTTGTTTGAGTTATGACCTCATTTTACATTATAGTTTCAAAGAAGAAACAACAAGGCTTGTGATTCTTTTGCAGAATGTGAAAGACACTATTAATCTGCATATTCTTTGTACTGCTATATTACTTCTGTGTGTGCGTGTGTGTATGAAATCAACCCCCCCCCCCCATCTGTGTCTAAATTACAGTATAGACTGCAGCCCTCAGTACACACACACACACACACACACACACACACACACACACACACACACACCTCATATCCACCAGAGGCCCACGCAGGGTGCAGCTCAGCTTCACGTGAGCACACAACTCTACCCAGCCGACGGTACAGAGGATTAGAAGCACTATTTAATCTGGTGGCATCCTGGAATGTGCCGTCTGTGATCAGACTGAGACTATGCCTGGGAGTGTGTGTGTGTGTGTGTGTGTGCATGTGTGTGTGTGTACATGATGGACTGGAGAGAGTGGCGGGTGGAGAAAAGGTTTTTAAGAAGAGTGGGAGGGGTGGGACTGGTGTTTGTCTCAAAGCAGTGTCTGCCCATAATGCAATGGGTTATAATTCTCGTTCAGTTTCAAATGAAGAGAGGAATATGGTGGATGATGCATATTCCCACAGTGCCTTTAAGTCAGCGGCTAGATATCTGAAGGCTTGTGGGAGGAGAAGTAATAGATTGTAGTCATCATACAAAATTTTTAAGATCACTTGTAAAGCAGACTACATGTCTTCTACCGTCTATGACTCTCCAAAACAACATTATGCTCTCCAATCAGTAAGAAGTGGCTACAAAACTTCACATCTTCCCATCAGTTATTTAAATTCTGTCTGTGCATGCAGTAAAAACCCAGTTTAATCCCTGTGTGTGTAGGCTGTCGGCAGGCCGGCTGTTTAGTCGTGTACAGTGTGGTGAATTCATCTCTAAGCAACGCTGTACTGTGTCTGCGTGGGAAGAGGATGAATGGCTGGTCTGTTGAGGGTCGTCTGTACACATAATCAAGGCGTGTAATGGAGGGTGACACTTATTGTATTACACATTAACTAATGAGAAGTTAAACCCAGAGCTCAGGCGCTACAGTGAGACGGGAGAAACCACAGATTGGGAGATGGGGGGGTGGGGGGGGACCTAAGTCAGACCACATACTTAAAAGAACAACCTGAAATAAGACAGCATACCTTTGAAATTCCATTTCAAAATGAGGAGTGGACATTAATGCAGACAAGTAGCTTAGCCTACATCAATTTTGAAGACAGCACCAAGTCATCATGGGGCTGGTCCATAGAAAATTTGCAGTTTCTAACAACACCTTATGTCCCGACTGTAATTTTAAGTGTGGTGGGAAATCAGTATTTTAGTAAGAAAAACACTGAATGGCTGTGTAAGATGCTTCCCAACACTGATAAAAGTATGCCCATACTTTTTTGAATGCACTTGTTTTTGTATTTTTGTATTGTAGGTTTGTTTGATATGCATAAATTCAATTATCTTTGTTTATTAAAACTTACTGACCATCAAGTGTAGTTTTAGGGATTTTAATACTATAGTGGAATTATAGCTCACCTGGTAGAGCAGGCAGGTATAGGCCATGTGAACATTTTATCATGGGTTCAGTAATGTTGCATTCATTAAATATATTACTATATATAATAGATATATAATTTGTTTAGGTCTTCCTTCTCCAAGTTCCACACAGTTCAGGAATAAACATGGCATATAACACATCCTGGCATGGGGATGTTTCAGTTAAGTCATAATGTTCTGGAACATATACTACCATTGTCACAGTTGTCCCTCACCTGGCATTGATGTGGGAAATGCCTACCATGTGTTCTTGGTTTGGGTTCAGTTCCTGCTCCATCCCTTGTTTTGGTTTTTTCCTGCCGTGGAGTGTGTCTAGTTAGAATCCATTAGTCTGTGTATAAATGTGCAGTTTCTATGCCTTGGGTGTGGGTCTTTGATAGTCTTATGTTGATTGGAAGTTTTATTTTTGTGTCTATTTCTGTCAATTGCAATATTATATATACTTAAACTAACAAAGCACTTGTGTACGGCTCCTCCAGCAAACTCATTCTTATTTGCAGTACTACTGCAAAAACGTACATTCAACTATTAAGACTTAAACATGTATGTGAGTACTTAACTATGTGTGAATATTTCCATAGCTGTGAATTTCCTAAGGAACATATAAGTGTTCATGTGTTACCTGTTCAGAGAATGGATGCACTAACCTATACCTGTGCACTACATCTATGTGCAAACTCATCATATCTGCCATCTACAAGCCTTGCATCCAGTGCAGAGATCTAAGCATATTACAGGTCTCCATTCTGCCAATTTCTATTCTCTCTTCATGGAAAAGACTTAGGGCCATCAAAATGTTTTATGAGGAAGGAGTCAAGTGTTGTGTGTGAGTCCTTATGAGTTGTAAACACAAAATTCTCCTTATGTATTACTGCAGGAGTAGCTTTTTAACAAGATGTAAACGTTTTACACTGGAGAAATGTGTAAGAGAAGGCTCATTCAATATTTTCAGACTATTAAGGATTTGTTTCCAGTGGCAAGACATTTTAAGGTTAAAAGACATTGTATTAATGACTATTGACATATGTTTCCATTGCCAGTTGATGCTATGACAGCAATGAAGAAACGCAAAGAAAAATAACTGAACATTAGAACTCAATAGAAATGTCTAGTTAAGATATTTAGGCTACCTTTTGTGACGGTGGGTGCGGCGTGAAGGACGAGACACTGAATCCTTCTTTGTAGCAACAGACGTCACTTTAATAAACAGATATTGCGCAATAGCGCACAGAGAACAGAAAACACTAACACAGCAACGTGTAGACTGTAGACAACGACGAGCACAGGACACTGCGCGAGCGCACATTAAATAGACAGACCACATTAGCCCCATGTGATTACGAGATGATTCACAGGTGAGACACATTATTCACACAACAAAGCTATCACCACGGAGTTCCGAAAACGCAGACAGAGCACGTGGACAACGTTTACACACGCCCAAAAGGGAGGGGCCGGGGTCCTCAACGTGACAGACGCCCCCTCCAAGGGCACTACCCGTCCTGGGGTGCCAACAGGACCGAGTGCCCCGAACCCACGACGATGGGCGGATCCGACGCGCTCAGTCCTGCGTCTGGGAGGTGACTGCCCTCGGGGAAGCGTCCGCCACGGACCGCCTAGAACACCCTCCCTGGGAACATAGGGGAAAAGACGTTAGACACGTTACACGGGACATTCACAAACACGCACACAGGCACATTGACACATAGAGGAACGAATGGGAAAAATGGGTTAGGAATACACACGGGAAGACTGACGAACACTGGCACAGACAAACACATAACAGGCGCCAGGCTTCGCGCCAGGAGGAGAGCGAGCAGGTGGGAGAGGTCCGGAGCTGCGGGTGCTGCATTGGGCAGTCCCCCTCCTGCCTTCGCTGCGGACTCTCTGCCAGGTGCAGCGCGGCGGGCAGACGTGCCTGGTGCAGCGCGGCGGGCAGACGTGCCCGGTGCAGCGCGGCGGGCAGACATGCCCGGTGCAGCGCGGCTGGCGGACTGGCCGAGCGGGCCGTGTGGGTGGTCCCCTTCTGTCTCCATTTCCTCCTCTTCCTCTTCTCCCCGGCTCCACTCCATGGACTGCTCCGGGCTGCCACCCCGGGAGCAGTCCATAGCACTGTCGCTGGCGTGAGCGGAAGAGGGCGTCCGCTTCCCTCTCACGGTCTCCGCAGACCTCTCAGAGGGGGGAGGGCTCTCCTCCGCGGAGTAGGAGCCCTCTGACGAAGGGTACTCCCCCTCTCCCTCCTCTGCGGTGCGAGAGGAGCCTACGGGCGGAGGGAGGTAGTCATCATCCTCCGATTCCTCCTCCGACTCCGCCTCCTCCCTACCGTAGTCCACGGTGGAGGCGGAGTCCTCTGACGGAGGGTATTCCTCTTCCTCCTCCTCTCCACCGTAGTCCACGGTGGAGGCGTCGCATATAGAGGGGGGGTAGTCCTCTACCTCTCCGCCGTAGTCCACCGTGGACGCGTCATCTGGCGACGGGGTGTAGCCCTCTCCTTCCTGCTCCTCCTCGGAGTCCTCCTCCCCGAACTCGCTCTCTGGGGTGGACTCGGTAGCTCCGAGGACGCACGAGCCCACCCTCAGCGGTGAGAGGGCGCGGGGAGGAGACGGGTGTCTGGCAAGCCAGCGGAGCACCACCGCCCACTCGGGGCTGGACGCCTGTCTAGCCATCCGCAGCAGGTCGACGCACTGCGGATCCCGCTTCAGCTGCTCCGACGTTGGCGTGGCTTCGTGGTGCGGGAAGGAGTCCTCCTCCAGCTCGCCCTCTGCCCCATATAGCTCGGGGACACTGACCCTTACAGGCGAGAGCTCCCGGGAAGGCGAGGGATGTCTCTCCCGCCACACCCGCACCGCTGTCTTGCGGTACTCCTCAGCCAACTCTGGTATAGCGGTCTCCCGAGCCGCACACAGCAGATAGGAGCACTCGGGATCCCGCTTCAGCTGCTTCGGAGTCGGCGTGGAGTTGCAGCGCGGGGGGGAGGAAGACGCGTGGTGGTGCCGCATGCTGGGCTTCTTGCCCTTCTTGGGCTTTGGCTTATAGCCTGGCATGTTCGGGTGTCTCTAGTCGGCTCGTCATTCTGTGACGGTGGGTGCGGCGTGAAGGACGAGACACTGAATCCTTCTTTGTAGCAACAGACGTCACTTTAATAAACAGATATTGTGCAATAGCGCACGGAGAACAGAAAACACTAACACAGCAACGTGTAGACTGTAGACAACGACGAGCACAGGACACTGCGCGAGCGCACATTAAATAGACAGACCACATTAGCCCCATGTGATTACGAGACGATTCACAGGTGAGACACATTATTCACACAACAAAGCTATCACCACGGAGTTCCGAAAACGCAGACAGAGCACATGGACAACGTTTACACACGCCCAAAAGGGAGGGGCCGGGGTCCTCAACGTGACACCTTTTCTAATATGAACACATTTTGCCTCCAAGAAAAAAGACTGTACTCCGTGGAGTCTTCTCCATATATGTGCGTGTGTATATATAATAATTTAAAATGTTGTCAGGACCGAAAACTGTTCTATGACGGGTTTGCACAGACAGAGATAATTAGTGCTGGGCTGTATACCAAAAACCGGTTTTTATTTTCGTTATGATGAGAATTTTTCATATATTGGCCACACCGGTTTAAATAGCCTAAACGTGTCCAGAACGCAGCACAGTCGTTGTTTCTCAAGGGATGCTTTTTATTGCTGCGCCGTTAGCACACATGTAACAGAGCGCAAATCTAGCTTGCTGAAAATGAGGGATGCTCTGAACCAGAAATCAAACATTGAAGTAAAAGATGATGCCCCAAAGGAACTTTTGCCAAAGAAAGGAGTTGTGTATGTTGTTAGGATGTACATAGGGTTTTAAAGGTCGGTCATGGACCAAACAGTCACTTACTGCAAATGCTGTTGAGGAAAAGTTGTCGTGGCTGGTGGTAAAAAGAGCAATCAACCATAAAGCTGCTTATACTTGATGCGTCATGACTGGCGCGAGGGTCCGTGGGCCAAAAATGACGCAATCGCGGTGGCTCCGCTCTCGTGGCACCTCTCGGTTTTTGTAACTTCATGCGTTTGCAGGGTTCATACACCTTTACAAGGTGGAATTAAAGGCATTTTCAAGATTAAGTTACATATTTATACAAATACACATATGGTTGAAATTATTCAAAATTATTCACTTTTTATCACATTAAAAGAGATCTGGGGTACCATCTCCCCAGTATTCAACCACTGTTATTATTCATTTGTTTAAATATTATGTTATTTAATTAAATGTAAGATATTTGGGACTTTTCTGTACAATACAACCATTGACAAACAGCTCTGTCTACTTTATGTCTAAATACCTCTTATTTGTTATTAACAAACTGTGCAATTTATAATATTATGTGTAGCTGGTTCACATAAGTTGTATAAACCTACAGTTTTGATGTTGACTGCAAAATGGTTTAAATAAAAGGTTTTGCATTTTACTGCAACTGTCATGCTATATGATTCATTCACTACTTTAGTTTTGAAAACTGATCATGTGGGGCCATGCAAACCTGTATTACATGTAATACTTAAGTGGAGACATTTTTCTAACTGTGGCATAGGGTACTCTTAACCACTCTACTACAGTAATTCTTTTCGCAATCAATGCAGTTAACACATCATGCATGAGGGAAAACCGTCAAATAGCGTGAAACCGATATAATTTCGAAAAATACCGTGATATATAACTTTGGTCATACCGCCCAGCACTAGAGATAACGTCTACACATGGTTCACCTCCATAAATAGGCAAAGCCTTCCCATAGTAGTTACGTAATCACTGACGTAAAAACATGGCGTCGTAGTCGCCACATGTTTAGAAGTGGGTTATGCGGCATATGTTTTTTACTTTACTATGTCGGAAATAAAACACGCGTCTTCTGGGACGTTTATCTGTTCGTTTCCTGACTGCCAGGCATCGTACAACAAAGAATGGAAACTTGAAGCACATATCTGTAAACATACAGGAGTGGTGAGTTTTAGCCTACGTTACCCAGCTATCTACCCTACTAGTAACCATGTTTGTAAACATAATTCATCCAGCTGGCTAGTAGCTCCAACGTTATCACAAACGTCTCTAACTGTGACCACGTTAAAATCTGCCATGAGTTAACGGTTATGTTTAATAAGCAAATGAATGATGGACATTTCAGATTTTGACCGTACATTGCGACCGTCTGAATTGTTTCTATTGCAGCATAGCTAGCTACAGATGTAGCATAATGAAAACATTGAACGTCTTGTAGCGTTACCAACATGACCCATCAGTTTTACCTCCTACTTCTCGGCAAGTTCTCACTTACTGCCTCGACTGCTAACTTTGGTGCTATTTGCTTATGGTTTCATAGCTTGTTAAAGTCGGTCGTGAGTTTCTAGCATCCATAATCTCTTTCGCAGAGGCCATTCAAATGTGATCATGGAGGATGCGTTAAAGCGTTTTACAGTAAATCGCACCTGGATCGTCACCAGATCACCCACACCGGAGAGAGACCCTTCAAGTAGGCGAACTGGCTGATGGGTGTTGGCATTCAAAGCCCCTGGAGAAGAAAGATCCTGAAAGCATCCTGTTTTGGTTCATTGTTGCTCGCACCTTTTTAGAGCTTTAGTGTTTTAGTTTGGAGCAAAAGGGACAAAAGAGCTAAAAACAGTATGGACACACTTCAGTTCCTATGCTGATAGATTCTGGATATTTCCAAGTTACCCATTACTTATGTAGGTAAATCAGTACAATGTAATATATTTCTTTAAGGTCGCACCAAAAAAGGTGTGAGCAACAAAGAGCCAAAAACAGGAGCCGCAACTGTTACATGTTTACTTAACATTAGTTAATTATTGTTAATGTGTTACTTCATGTGGTGTTCATGTTAACTAATGCATTACTTCACGTTCGTAAGTAAACAATGTAAAGAGTTACCCAAGATTGTAATTCATGTTCATTTTCCTTTTACATCAGTGCTGCACAATTATGACGTTCATTCTAGAATTCCTTATCTAGTATTGAAGTATTGCATATTTGGGAGCACGCACTTTGTTTTTGAATGCTTATTTGTGACGTCAGTCAAAGGGTTGGTGAATTGTAGTATTTCTTAAAGCTATAATTCGACATGGTTGCCCTTATCTCCAGGTGCAGTGAAGAGGGCTGCATGCAGGGTTTCACCACAAACGCCAACTTGAGGAAACATATTTCACGCAAACACAAAGAAGGAGTGAAACAGTATATTGTGAGTAACAATTATATTGTGTAATATATTGTGATTTTGTCACATTTGCTATGGCTTATGCAGTCATATGGTTTTGATAAACCGAAAAGCCTAATTTTGTAGGTGTTACCCATTGTTTGCTTTCTTTTACAAAAAGATGTCTCAAATTATCTGAAAAGATAACTAAATACAAAGATTATAACTTTGTATGAGTCTGTATGCTAGCAATTTAACATCAGTGCCATTCTTGTTTATACAGTGTACCTTTGAGGGGTGTGGTAAAAGTTTTAAGAAGAACAACCTGTTGAAGGTCCATGAAAGTACACACACACATCAGCTTCCGTATGAGTAAGAACGCCTTGTTAAACAGAGTTTGTTGCCTTTTTGACTGTGCCGAGTTCAAGAATAAGACAAACTGTTCAGGTCCCACTCCATTTACTGGGTGCACATCGTTTCCAGGTGTTCCTATGAAGGCTGTGAGAGAAGGTTTGCAAACCCCAGTAAACGGAAGCGCCATGAGAAAGTACACAAGGGTACGTTACCATACTCCACTGCCTATGTGTTCGCATTCTGCAGACACACTAGGCATTACTGACACTCAGCCACCTGTACTTACAAATGTGAACTTTAGTTGTGTGCACTGCTTGGCTAAATGTAATCTGTAGTATTGAAGGTTTGCCTACATAGTAACATGTTCATAGGTAATCTACAAAACCAGTTTGTTGTACTTAGTACATTATCATAGTGTGACAGCACATGGTATAATTAATGTGTATTTTAATATGTTGATTTTCATATAGTATTTTCAATTTAACCAAGCAGCCACTTGGTGTTATTTGCGATGGAAAAGCCCAGTTGTAATATCCCATGATGTTGGTGTGTATTAACTTCTCATGTATGCTGTCAAATGGCCAGGCTACCCCTGCACTGCGGAGGACTGCTCATTTATAGGGAAGACCTGGACTGACCTCACCAAGCACAGGAAAGAACATATAGGTAGAAAAACCAAAAACATCAAAGTGCTTATCAGAATGGTGTGCAGTTAAGAAGGAATACCAGTTAAGGTGTTCTCTGGGAAATGGAAGTAAAGACTTTGTGCTGTTGGATGTGATGTTATTGTGCTTTTTTTTTCATCTGTAGTATTTTAATCAGTTTATCTTAGTTATTCATGGCTGTTCATATAGTGGTGAATTAACCGCCGCACTGTGCACGTGTGTGTGTAGTGAAAGTCCAGTGTGACCAGTGCAAGAAGATGTTTCGGGACCAGTGGTTCCTACGGCAGCACCAGCATGTGCACTCGGAGGTGCGGGTGGTGTTCCGCTGCCCCAGGGAGGGATGTGCACGCTCCTACACCACCGCCTTCAACCTGCAGAGCCACATCCTGTCCTTCCACCAGGAGGAGCGAGCCTTCACGTGCCCCCACGCCGGCTGTGGCAAGACCTTCGCCATGAAGGTCAGCCCCAGTGCCTCGTACCTATAGACGCACAATCACCACATTACACTGCTACAACGGCCACTGTCGCTATCAATAACGTTTGTTTAGGAGGTCGTTTGGATCAATGTGTTTCACGGTGGTTGACATTTACTAGTATGTCTTCTTGACCACTTTAAGTGTGTGATTAAGAACAATGAACATTTGAATCTAATATAAATGATTTCACTATCGGAACATCAGACTTTTGTTATGGACTTAGTTTTAAGGTCGCCCCACCCCATATGAGGCCTCTTCCTGCTCTGGAACAATTATCCTGTCTCAAAAGCAGCCCACCTCCTTTTCTCATGAACCCACTGAAATGCTGATGAGCCTATTTGATTTATGTTCTTGCCAACAGCAAAGTTTACAGCGCCACAGTGTGGTGCATGATCCTGAAAAGAAGAAACAGGTATGTATGTATTTCTTTGTTAGACTGTTCCTTAGTGTTTTCACTGTTTTATATTTCTCAGAAAAAACCTACAATGGCCTTTAGCTGTGTTATGCACAACAGGCCTGTGTGCTTGCAAGAACTTATTCCAACCAAGTAGGAGTACACAAGATGCAAATCGGTTCTAATCAGTTCTTTAAAGTTTGTAACCAAGGCTGGGACCAGCCAGTTAAACTAATTGGAATCAGGTGGGCTCCTGTTTGTTTGGAAAGAAAACATGTATTCTCACCTGGTCTTCGCAGATGAAATTTCAGCTGAAAATTGTTAAATGATGATTAATTTGTTTTGTTTAAAATGAACCCCTTTTATTGGCTGTTTCAGAAGAAACCCCGCCCAACACGGTCTCTAGCCTCTCGTTTGAGTGGCTACAAGCTCCCAAAGCACCACACATCTGAAATATCAAAGTCTGGCGAATCGATACTTTCAGTTACCAGCCAATCGGAGTCCCCCAAATCAGCGAGTGGACAAGTGGAGCCTGTCGCAGAAGATAAATGTATTTGCATACCCAAACCACTCAAAAATTTACAATGTGCACTCTGCCTAGGAGAGCCACTCATTTCACACACTGCAGAAATCAACCCGTCACAACCCCTCAAGACAAGGGAACATGATGCCAGCCCATCAGAGCCCCTTAAATCAAATCTCCTTTTATTGGAGACCTCAGCAGCCAGCCAATCAGCAGTTAACTCTGGGAATACAGTGGTCACCCAGTCAGAAAACAAATCTGACAATATATTTAGCCAGTCAGAGTCCATCAGTGCAGAACATATTGGCCCATCAGAACCAAGTGAATCTAAGACAACAGTGATCCAGCTATTGGAATCGCTTATATCAGACAGCCCCATGATTAGCTAATCAGATCTTAAGATGCCCGAGGAAGCAGAGTCCCCAGATCCTCAGGACCTTATAACCATGCTGTAGAACACAAGAAACTGAAGTCCCTGTTCTTTCTCTGGCTCCCTGGTCACAGTGGAGCAAAGTGAGAATAGAACGTGTGTATTGTTGGGCAGCTTGAAGACGATCAGTCCTTCCAGTATTGATATTCTGTAGCAGTCGAATAGTTTTTCATTGTATTCTGCTTTGCATTATGACTATTACAATAAAGACAATTTCAGAAAGACAGAAAATGTTTTTTTTTTAAGTCCAAAAATATTACTGCACTGTAGAAATTTCAGTAGGATTAAAAGTGGGCTACCATCTAGAAACAGGTCCAGAAGCCAGACACCATTACAAATGGAACCATGACCCTCATGATACACTGTTCAGGCCTTCCAGTGCACAGATTTCATCCTGAAAACTTTTTTTTATTTCATTTGACTAGAACCTGTATGAGAAGCAGTTTCACACGGTCATTATTTCATTGCTGCGGGGAATCGTTTGACTGGTCTGACTGGGAGGTAGATGATGGTGGCTGTTGGTCGTGGTCCGGATTGGGCACCTGTGCCCTCTGTTGGTCGTGGTCCGGATTGGGCACCTGTGCCCTCTGTTGCGCCACCTGCTGTTGCAGTTCCTTGGCAGACGGCGGTCGGAGGACGCACGTGGCGGACCGGCCGTCTTTGATGATTTTGGGTTTCATCACAAAGGCCGATGGCACCTGCAGCTTCTGCACCATCTTGTCCAGAACCGTGTCCTGACCCCACAAAAACAGTACATCACTTCAGCATGCAAGCCTAGCAGGGCTCACCCCAGGACATCAGATGCTTTATCATCTGAAAATTACCCAAGCAAACAAACTGCAACATTTTCAGGAATTTTTAAAGCAATGTTATTTTTGTAAAGTGAATATTTGGACAGGCAGTGAAAATGGGGACTTTTTTCCTCCCACCAGACAATTACAATCCATAAATTGCAGTTAATAATGGGTTTTCAAAAACATGAACTTTATTAGTTTGTCCTGTGATTTGTCATAAGGAATATTTCTTTTCGGACAAAATTACTGTTTATATGTATTAAATAAATTAGTCTTGTCATGCTTGTAAATGTTTCCAATATGTTTATAAATTGTTATAACTGCTGTATATATCCAATTAGATGATAAATCATTGAGTTGCTGTTTGTAACTTAAGTCCAACTGCTGTCCTAAACAGATAGAAGAGATTGTTTCCTGCAGGGTGTACGTCAAGTTGACCGGAGCAAAATCCATCTCTTATAGCCTAACATCCCCAACAATACTACAGTATTCAACAGTGCACATTCTGACTAAGAAGAAAAACACACCATCTCTTGCTCATACACTTTAGCTGTTGTCTACCAAAATGCATACACAAAATGCCTGCACAAGTATATAATGGGATATTTTTGTGCCATATTGCATTATTTGCCCCAACAGCATGACAATTTACACATTTGCTACATTTGTAAAAATGTTACCGATTTGTAAGTACCACACACTAGATAACAGGATAAGCAGGTTCAATACAAGTTTAGTACCCTTTTAAGTACACTAAATGTCCTGTAATGTGTATTTCTACAGCCTACGCAGAATTTTGAATCTTTACTGATCATGCTGGTTACACTGAGGATTATTGGAAATGGAGTTCTTACCAGTGCCGTGTTGTTGCTCCCGCTGCTGCCACCTCTTGCCTTCAGTGTGAGTTTGACGTGATGATGCTTTTCCAGCCAGTTTGCCACTTGCCACAGCTTTGTGTCCAGGTCATGCAGAGCAATGTCTGAGGATAGCGTCTGAACCTTGACCTGAATGGAGCCTGTAAGTAGGTGGGATACGGGTATGTTAATGAAGCGGCATGGGGAGATGTATGCGTTATTTTAAAATACTAAACTGAGAAACATTAGCATGTCTGTGACAATGATAGATGACATGGTGGTATGTAATATTAAAAAATAATAAATATATTACTTTGCATACATTAATGAGTATGCCTAAGGTCTTACTAGAAGTGCGAGTGTGTGTGCGTCACACCTGCTCCCTTGGTTTTCTCTTTCTCCCTCAATTTCATTTGCTCCTCATGAATCTGTTTACCACTCATCAGCCGATACACAGGTGGGTCAGAATGTTCGTTTATGGCAATGAGTTTCAATCCTTTCTCATCAAGAAGTCTCAGAGCATCGGCCCGGTGCACGACGCCCATGTTCTCGCCCTGCTCGCTCAGGAGCTGTAGGTGGCGCTGGTGAATCTTCCTACCCACACTGCTAATGGTGGCCCGAGTTTTTTGGTCCTGTTTTTTCCTCTTCTGGGGCGGGCTCTGTGTCGTCTCGCCGCTGCCACCCACCACAGTACAGAACGGGAAGGTGAGACCCAATTGACCCCACGGCAGTCTGTGGGCTCGGGGTCCAGACAGAAGAAGAAGGGGAACCGGGGTAGTAGAGCAACATGCGCCCCTTACTGCATGGTCCAAAGTCAACCTCAGACAACCGAGAGACATTCTGTGGAAGAAAGCAGAGATGTGAGTGTAAACAACTGTTTGTAAGTAAATAAATACTCGTCATGATAAATGAATGTGCCGAGTTGTACTATACTTGTATGTTTTTTTTTTTACATTAACAAACATCACAGGCTTTCCCGACAGGGGTAATTATATTTGGAAAGGTGAAGGTAAGGTGGCTTCTAAGATTATAAAATTTTGTTAATGTGTTAAAAGTATTAAATCGCTCTTAACAATTACTATTTAAAACACATTACATACCAATAATGGCATATGATCAGGGCAAAACAGTTCAAGTACATGCTACTTTCAAAACAGAACAGCGTACACAAGGATACAGTTGCACTATAGCCTGGTTTACGTACGTGGAGATCAAAAAGTCCACACGACCGAAGACTGTTAAACTGCTGTTAACTGTTTCACATTAAAGCCCTGAATTTAAAAGTGTCTTTGAAAGATAAAACACCCTGACAGACAAATTAGCCTGGAAACGTGAAGCCCGAGGAACCTTTAATTTGGCGCGGATAGATGACGTAGGCGCAAAGTGATGACGTTGGCATTTTTACGATACGGTTGGAAATGCAAACCCGTTACCTCTAAATTTCTTTTAGGTCAGCAAAGAAAATATTAATGTGGCTCTAAATGTGATTTACAATCAAACAAAACGTCGCTTTACAGTTGTCAAATATAAAATAAAATATTATTAGAATTAATTATTAATAATAATATTCTAACAACAGTAACATTAAAGACAACAGCACTAACATCAATTTAAAGTACAATATATTTATTCCATCTAAAAAAACCTCGTGGGAATCATTAATCCTGTTCAGAGGAAATAGGCTTGTTTTTCTCGTAGTATTTAAAATGAAAAAGACAAACGTGTGAAGACGCAGGCCTATGTTTTTTCACCCATAATCACATAAAGAATGTGGCTGAATAAAAAGAGTTTTTTCTGTTTTAAAAAGAGATGGACCTCAGAAAAAACGCGGGTCAGCTTCCGTGCGCTCATCTGTACGTAAATCGAGTTGACACAATTTGACCCGGCCCATGCGGCTCTAAGGCGCACTTTGTTGTGTGCTCTTTTATAACTTTTATATTTTCCTAGAAATCCCCGCTGCGTAATGCGTTCATATTTATCAAAATTCAAACACTTTTTTCTTCGTATTAATTCCCTCATCACATTCTTCCTTTCTTTGATCAGGTATTACTTCCAAAGGAACTCCGTCCAAAGGGAATGTAGCCTTTTCTCCATAAAGTCCCTTTATCTACTTGGTGTGTTTAGCGGCAGCTTAGTAATGGGGAAAAAACTGACTAAAGGACAAAAGTTCTTTCTCTTGGGAAGCCACTCTTAAAGGCAGAGTAGCGGATAAGTTGTTTTATATGGTTTTGTTTGCTTTCTTTTGGTGTTTACTAGTGGAATTTATATTGACTCTTCTTGGCATGTAGCCCACCACTGTGGTCCTTTTGACAAAGAAACTTCATTTTTCCATAGACTGATTAATTGAACAGTAATAGGCCTTCAATAAACACTATAAAAGGTTTAAACAGTGTTTGAGACCACAGCAGGCAAAGCAGTTTGGTTGAACCCCATGGCTCCGGCCTTGGTCCTATAGAAACAGTAAATCTCCAGATTTTACAGCCAGATGAGCAGCAATAGATTAATTTGTTTAATGCTGACACATACAAAGAGGACCTAATCTTTGCTTTTTTCACTGGCGTTATTCATATAGCCATAGAGACTGCTGTGTTTCCAAGACCCCCACCTCTCTTCTCCCCCCTCTCCCCAATGCACACCCACCCCTTCTCTGTCACCTGCCTGTGTACAGGTGCATCTAAACTGCCCCTCCTTCTTGCCCCCCCCACCCCCACCCCCCATGGCAACCTACCACAGGAAATGCAGAATGGCTGGGGTCAGAGGTTGTAGTGTAGGCGGTTGCCATGTGACGCAAACACACACAGACTGAGGCTGGGGGAAAAGCAGCTAGAACTTGGAAAAAGAGAGATAGCATGGGAGAGAGAGTGAAAGAGAGTGAAAGAATGAAGAGGAGAAAGGCAGAATGGGAATAAGGGACTTCATTTGAGAGTGAAAGAGGAGAAAAGGAGACAAAAGTAGCTAGCATGAGACTTATATCACTCATATGATGTCACTTGTATGATATCACTGATATGATGTCACTCATGATATCACTGTCATTTTTGAATGTGTGAGTTCATGTCTACACATAGCATGTGTGATAACTGAGGACACAAACTGACCATGCTTTTTATGCTGATAAAAATGACAGAAACTATAGAATAACTATTGCTTACATTCTTACACAGTGGATAAAGCACAAGAAGAAAATTGCATAATTTTTGAAAATATACGGTGACTCTGCTTCACTTTATAAATCACTTGTACAATTGTTGTTAATCTTTACATATACAACTAAGTTTTGAACATGTGCAATGTATGATTGCATTTACAACATTTGAGATTTAAACTGTTTGTGAGGTTTAAACAATCTGCAGTTATATCCTGCCTTTCTCTAACGGCTCTGTAGGTCTAGTTTAATAGGCCTAGTAGGGAAGGTTAGTTTCTTTATTCTGTATCCATTATACTCTGTTACTACAGACATGGTGAGACGTCCCCGGTTTTCTTTTCATTTAGTATGGTAAACATTTTATGACGTGGGGGCCCATCACATTGGGACGGTTTCCAACAATGCCGTCGTTTTCAGGACAGCTAAACTACTTAATGATAGAGTTCCAGTCCATTCAGTGCGCGAGGCCTTGGTCAGAATGCAGAGAGTTCTAAGGGCATGAACCGCCTAATGTTTAAAAAAACCCATTTAAATAACTTTCTTGAAAAGGAGAAGACGGACAAAAAGCGCACCGTTTGCAAGCAGCAGGTGGATGATTGTACACGGTTGACTGCATCGAGAGAAAGATGCGCTTGCAGAAAGAGCATTCACGCGCAGGGCGCACGAGCTTCCTACATTGCCAATTAGCGCAAGGATACTTTTTCCTCGCGCAGGCACCCCGCATAGCTACGCGACCGGCCAACAAAAAGGTAAGTTACGACACGACAATCAAAGTGTGTTTCTCAAGGAAGACTGACAGGCCTAGACGTCGCTTTTACAAACTATCCCTCGCTTATTCCTCCGTTCGTCTTCGCATCTGTCCGTAAAGGCTTTTCTTCGCCGCGCAACTCTTTGTGAAACAGTAAACAGTCGTTCATGTGAATTTCATCCGCTAATAAATTTGCGACACTAACGTTTGGCTTAAATTATTTTTGGATTTTTTTTCTAACATAAGCTTCATTTTACGATAAAATTGTACATGTATTAAAATTATATAAAAATAAAATGGTTGTCAAATAACTGTCTCAAATACTTATCCATAGGCCTATATCTGTTTAACCAGATGTCCTTAACGTAGCCTAGTTAATTAAATAAGTTATATTGCCAACAGTGCAATTTCATCTGCAGACTACAAAATATCCTTCAAATTATCACAAAACATTTCATCCAATCTTTCTCTCTCCCTTTTCTTCACATCATGCTAGATCCTCATACTTCCAAAATGGTGCAGTAAGGCTATCATACCTACTTTATTCCTTCCCAGAGTTAAACATCAACCGTCTCTTCAGGATCAACACATCTGAGGGTGAAAAAGGTTATATGCCCACCACACTGCACTCTGAACGC
Source organism: Brachyhypopomus gauderio (assembly GCF_052324685.1). Classification (NCBI taxonomy): domain Eukaryota; kingdom Metazoa; phylum Chordata; class Actinopteri; order Gymnotiformes; family Hypopomidae; genus Brachyhypopomus; species Brachyhypopomus gauderio. The sequence continues at coordinate 10,604,818 of NC_135217.1, forward strand.
ACTTCCTGACACAAACTATCACTTCACCATGCCTCTAACTGTTTTTAATCCAAATAAAATCAAGGCTAATGTTTCATTACCAGATATTTTTACATAATGATCCTTGTTTCGTGGCAGGCACGATTTTTTTTGTATTAAGGCAATTAGCTGCCACTCGGCGCCCGCAGGGTCCGCGAGGTGTAATTGCCCCTGCGGCACGATGGGAAACAGCGTGGAGGTCTCGCGCTGGGCAGGTGCCGCTGGCGAGGGTGAACGACGGGCACAGGCGCGCGCTGGGGCGCGCGGAGGCGGATAATTACAGTATGAATTTCACTTTAATACACGTTGAGCTGCGTGTGGAAATGCAGATAGCGGAGCTTTCTGGCTAATGGCTTCTGCCTCTGGAGGCACTTGAGAGAGGAAATGATCTGAAAGAGCGTTTAATTAACACATGCTGTATGATCCAGAAAGAGCGGGCGGGCGTGTGTGTGTGCGCGCGAGAGAGCGGGCGTGTGTGTGAGAGAGAACGGGACGAACAGAGCGCGAAGGAGAGTGAGTAGTTACGGGGGAGGGGGTTGTTGGAGAGATAATGTGAAACTACGGACAGAGAGGGAGGTGCGACAGTTTGGGGTGATGGTTCGAGAGCTGAACACAAAACATTTGCAGCATGCAAATTTCCATATGCAAACACTAATATTTCGCAGGATGTTCTGTTAGTCTGACTTCCCATCTGACAGAATTATTCGTGTTGTTCAGATTGTTATTCAAAATGTGTTTCAAAAATCTACAGTTTTTTATTGTAGGTGGGTAAGGAGTGTTTCATAGTATTCTGTTGGGGAATGGTATTTTATGTACACTCTGAAATTGTTTTGTAATGGTCTTAAACGGATAGCTCAGAAGATCAGAAGATGAAAATGCAGTCCTTAAAAAGAAAGTTCAATCACAATATGTAGACTTTTTACATTCTTCTTCAGCTATTTTATACACAGTAGACTTTAATCTGAATGTCTAGGATGAATCATCCGGAGCCTGTCATACAGAAATCTGAAAATATCAAAATGAGTCGGAATTACATTCATGGAGCTGCTGGCCTTGTAGGAAATAATGTTTGTATGCAGTGATGCTTGAAAGTTTGTGAACCACCCAAACATGGTCATTGTTTTCACAAAAAATAAAAATCTTATGACATAAACATCCAAATCACAATTCGTAAAGCAGACCTTCCAAATAAGGGTCACAGAAAAAAATAATATTTTCATTATTTCAACAAAAGTAATTTCTGTCTCAAAAAACTGAAAATCTGCAAATGCAAAAGTATGTGAACTATTTTAGTTAGTAGCTTGCAGCAACTCCTTGTGCAGCCATTACAACCAAATGTCTTCTGTACCCACAAATGAGTGTCTTACATCTGCTTTGATTTTTGCCCACTCCACTTTGTGGACCTCCAGCTGTTGAGAGAGATTGGAGGAACATCTGACATGTATCACCTGCTTCAGATCTTACCACAGCATTTCTATGGGATTGAGGTCTGGACTGGGCTAATCCAGAGGGCAAATTTACTTTCTCTTAAACCAATTCCTCAGTAGTTTTGCTGGAATGCTTTGGATCGTGGTCTTGTTGCATATTCCATTTCCATCTCAGCTTCAACTCCCTGACTGATGGTCAAGAATTAGATGAGAGACCTGGGATTTGATGGCTCCCTGGATAATATGGAGTCATCCAGGTCTGAAGGCTGAAAAACAGGCCCAGACCTTCACATCTCCACCACCATGCTTCACTGTGTGAGATGGTCTTTCCCCAGACTGACGTCCACAGATGACGTCTTTTCTTCTCGGCATTGTTGGTCTGCTTAATTATTTGAGCACTCACACATTTCACCTGAGTCTTTGATCTAATTGACTTTACTGATGCAGCTGTGGTTTATTAACTTTTGCTCTGATTCCATGTTTCATGTAGTCTGCTGACAATTCACACATTTCCATCAGAACAAGTTAAATGGAATTGATGAACATAAACTTGACATTTCATATACAAAAATTGGTGATAATAAAATAAGTGGTAAAACAACAGAAAAATCTAAACTACTCAAGGAGTTCACAAACTTCCAAGCAGCTCTGTATGTGCATGTGTATGCGTGCAGGGTGCTGGATTGCTTTTGAATTTGTATAGCAATGTAGTGTATTTATTACTCCTTATGTGTGGTTTTCAGTGTTGTGGTATTGTGATTGTTCAGTGAGTGTGTACGTGTAAGAATGGCCATGTGTATGGGGGTGTTGTAGTGTTGTAATTGAATGTCTCTGTGTGTGTGACTTTGTTGAACACTCAGGCCAGTGAGCACAGTCTCTCTCTCTCTCTCTCTCTCTCTCTCTCTCTCTCTCTCTCTCTCTCTCTCTCTCTCTCTCTCTCTCTCTCTCTCTCTCTGTCTGTCTGTCTCTTTCCTTCCCTTGTGCCTATCTCTGCAACTCTCTCTTCCTCTGTTGCTCTCCCCTCTCTCTCTCTCTCTCTCTCTCTCTCTCTCTCTCTCTCTCTCTCTCTCTCTTTCCTTCTCTTTCCCTCCACTCTGCTGGAGCTAAAAGCCCTGGAACGGGCTGGTAATTGCCCAATTAGGCCTCTCGCTCTGCGCCCTGCTCCGCACTCTCCGCGCCTCCGCGCCACCGCTCGCACCGATAATTGGGCTGAAAGCAAACGAACGGCCAGCAGACAAACAAGCTACTAGAAAATAATTACTTGGAGTGTTTCTTTTCAGTGGCTGTACAGCGGATTTCATTATCATGAATAGCCACTAAAGCCTGCTCGAAATGCTGGTAGTTGTCATTTTCATGGAGACCTGATAATGACATTAATTTGTCTTAATGGCTGGTTCTATTGTTATAAATAGGAAAATGAGCTGAAATTGTCTTGCCGTGGCAAGCAGAAGAGGCCTCCACTACGCTCCTGGCGGACATGAAGAGATAAATTGGTGTGCTTGTCAAATTTCCAGTAATTTGTTATGTGGACCATGAGTAATGCCAGTACCATTAATGTTCATTTCCCCCCAAATTCATTACTGCCCTTTTTTCCTTTTTGTGTTTCTAATACCGTTTCTCTCCGCTTCAAGTGGTCATACGAGGACTAAACTTACTGTCCAACTAGCGGAGTAAAAACACAGACATTATGCATGCTTGTACACTCATGCAAGACTCACACACACAGATTATAATGTGCATGCTGACACATACACACTTGCACAATATACACATACACAGATGTTCATTTATTTACCTCTTCTCTGTGGAGGTCACAGTCAAGTGTAGCTGGCCACATGTTGACTCCTCTTCCATAGTATTCGCAATAGCTGATCCAGGGTTTACTGTGGCACTTTCCTTACATGTTACAGCCGGCATCAGAATGAGTTTGAGCTGACTATGGATCAGTTTTTTGTACTGGTGGGATAGTTCTTGAGGTGAAGGTCTGGGTTGCAGTTCCATGATATTTCAGTAGGGGGCAGCACTTCAACAGTGTGAGTGTTCACAATGGTCTTCTGTGTGAAAGACACTGACAGTATAAATTGGTTTCATATTATTATAGTTCTCTAGTAGTTCTTCCAAGCCATTAAAGCTTATTAGTGTTGAATGCATGCACATATAACTAAATACAGCAAATACAAGAACTGTGTGTAAGATCCAGTCACTGAACAGCACAATGAAACCACTACCACGAATGTCATTGAATAAGTGGGCTCTGGGCATTTTGTATACTCAGAATCTATAGACTCATATATAGAGCTAAGATGAGAAAAAAAACACAACATAAATATCAGAAGTCAAGTTTCTTTGTTATTGTTTTAAAACACTGAAAATAAAAAAATGTTTTAGCTAACAAGGCACAAAATTTGCTATGTTCTAAAATGAGTGTAGCTATGTACACATAATGGTTTATGCTAAAATAGCCTTAAAAGTCCTCATTAATGACGTGAAAGCCTTGGTAAAAGACTAGTGAAGCCTCATCTGTGCTATATCTAACAAACTGTAAAAACTGTAGGAGACATGAAGTGATTTGCGTCTACTTTCCATATCACTTGTGTTGCAGCTGTGTTCTGTGGCAAATTCTTCATGCATATTAATACACTGCCTTCTTATTTCAGTCCAGTTGTAAATACATTGTAGGATTCAAAGCATTTCACACATGACTGACCATGTGGAAAAGGATGAGCTAAAATTTAGATTCATGTAATTCAAAGTTATGGATTGTCTTGGAATATTTTTCTTAACTTTCCTCCAAGTAGTTCCTTCAGTTGTTTCACTCGCGCACATTTCCTGCAGTGCTGAGTTTTGTGCCAGAACCATAATCACTGTATTATCAATGCAACATGCAAAACATAACCTGTTTCCATGAGATGCTTAATTGGTCTAATTGTCCTGCCATTGAATCTTAATGCAGATCGTAATAGTGCTAATTATCTTATTAACTGCCTGTTCATTATGCCCTGTCGGAGAGCGAGCCAGAAACAGCAGGAGCCCTCGGGCAGTTAGAGTGACATCATAACAATGAAAGGCTGGCCTGACTGCGGAGCAGCTGGGAGGGACACTTTTAGCATGGCGTTTTACCATATACCAGAATCACGCCTCGCTTCCATCAGGTCCAGCCTGGCTTTATTAAAACAACAACAAACAAAAATAAATCTACTCACACAAGGGCATGAAATAGGTTTGGGGTTGGGCATTGTTGAGGAAATATTTTCTTTTGTTTGCTAATTTTTATTTATTTTGTGCTGATATTTATTTAATAAATGATTGTGCTGGTTGAGATTTAGAGTTCTAAAATGGTAGAATTCTGTCCTCAGTTTCTGAAGAATTGTATTGTATTATAAAGATTTACTATAATGTCAATAAACTGTAGACTATTAACTGTAAAAATTGTGTAAAAGTCAAAGAACATTTGAAAGAGCAGTTTTCACCTTTTAAGGAGATTGGAATAGGTTTTTTTGGAATTTGTATTTTACTTTTCCTCCTGTATAATGGAAATGTGATTTATTTAGCAGAAACAAGCCTACCCCAAGTGTTTCACCATATAGAATATTTTACTGCGATTGCTCTTAGAAATTATGACCACGGATGTTTTAATTTCATGGTTTTAACATCTAATAGGTAAATATATTCTAGACTTATATTCTCACTTAAAATACCTCTTTAACATAGTAACTATCCGGTAGTTTGTATTAATACTACACTACACTGCATTCATTACTGTCAATTATGGTTTGCTGATATAAAATATAAATTCTATTGTATGTGTAAACAGATTCAAACGTGTGTAGTATTATGGAAACACATAACAAGCCTATTAGATTTATACAGCTGCCCTCCTTATCTGTTTTACAAGTTTCGTGCTGTTATGTAGTGTGTCTGCGTTGATGAGGTGTTCCACTCCCAGAGAGTACTTACCCACAGTTGAGTGGTTGACTCTGGTGGGAAGATTTGCTGCTGTCAACGGCGTGTTGTGTAACTGTTCTCTAATAATAGTTTTCAAATAGCCCTCTTTAAACTTTTCAGCAGAGCTATTTGTGAGCAGAATGAATGTACAGCCCATCACATCAGCATCTGAGAACCAAAGGCCTTTATTCAAAGCATATTAAAGCAGATCTCATTTCTGCATCCCGACCGTTGGTCAATCAGATGACAACACCTAATGTCAAAATCATTACAATTTTACACTTTTGCCATAACTGTGTTTCTGTTTGTTTGGTTGTGCATATAACATGTCTGCATAGGGCTTGCCTTAATTTATTCTACAAATTTAAAACATTGTAGGGTTCTGTATGTTTGTGTGTATGTGTGTGTCTGTATGTCTCGTATGCAGTTAACACATACTCCATACTGCTAGATCCGTGTTCCTCTCTCTCACTCCTTCCCTCTCATCTCCAACACACATGAAAAAAAAGAAAAAAAAAACAAACAAAAAGAATGTGAGGGATGGGTGACTTTTATTGGTGCGGTCATAAAAGGATGGGATGAAAGCGGAGTGGGGCCTGAAAGAGAGAAAGAGGCATTCAGAGGGAGGGGCGGAGGAGTGAAGAACATGGCCTCATCCATCAGGAGGACCGAGGAGGCGCATTCCTCCAGAGAGCGGCGGGAGGACACACTCACTCAGCCGCACAATGGTCCTCTGAGGTGGGGGGGGAGGCACAGAAAGGCTGGGAGGAGCAGGGAGTCAGTGCCCAACCTTCTCCACTCTCTGTTCTCCATCTCCTTCTCTCCCTCTCTCCCTCTCTCTCTCTCTCCCTCCCTCTCTCTCTCTCTTCTCCAAAACTCATCTGTCCTCTCTGTCTGTCAATGCACACTCCTCAGCCAATTCAACCAATTCATTCTTTGGCCATGACCAATGTATGTTGCGGATGCTCAAAGCGAGTCGTGCCAGCAGTGAAACGCAGCTTTTTCTTCCCAAGAGACTTTGATTTTTTTCTCTCCTTTATTTCTCTTTTTTTTTGCCTTTGTGGTCCTCCACACTGAGTACTTAGAATTGTGCTGGGCGTTTTGGGGAGAGGTGACTGATGGAAGTTGTCATGACTCTACTTAAGAGTCTCTTTTGGTTTCACGTTCCCAAAGATGAATTAGCCGATTCTCTCTCTTTTTTCTTGTTGCATCTCTCTCTCCTTTTCCCTTATCTATTTTGCTTCATTCTGTCTCATCAGTGTCTGTGTATGTGTATGAGAGGGAGAGAAAAGTAAGAGAAAGTGAGAGAGAGAGAGAGAGAGAGAGAGAGAGAGAGAGAGACAGAGAGAAAGAGAGAGAGAGTGAAAGTTTGAGTTGGCCACTCTGGATTTGCTTTGGATATGGATGGACTGATGTGTGTGATTAACTGAGTGCTCAGTTGAAAGGCGTGTGTGTGCATGTGTGTGTGTGTGTGTGTGTGTGTGTGTGTGTGTGTGTGTGTCGGGAGCAGGTGATGGCTTTTTGGAGAGCACCCTTTCACACCCCTCTTATTCTGCGCTTGAACAGCGTGAAGAGGTGGGAGAGATGAGGGGCCTCCACCCCTCCCTCCCAGGGGTTGCACCTGCCCAGTGTGTGTGTGTGTGTGTATGTCTGTGTGTGTGTGTGTGTGTGTGTGTGTGTGTGTGTGTGTGTATGTTAGGCAGGAGGGAGGAACACTGCCGTCTGACTTTGTGACCTCCCAGCCCTCCCCATGACAGGTCTTTACACAGGTAATGCATACAAATCTGCTCACCAACTATAAGACACACACACACACAGTTGCATTTGAGAGAACATATGCATACAACAAAAACAATCAGGGGGCAATACCAATATGTATATATCAATAGAAATTGGGCTTACATGCTAAACATTGGCATGTTACAAGACCTTCTTGTAAGCTTTAACAAATAAATTGGCTTTTGCTTCCAAACAGTAGTGGCTGTAGTGGCTTTAAGGTTGTCAGCTTTGTTTTAACACACTCTGGTCTTGTTAGCATCTTACAATGTGTGTCAGAGTTTGCTGCCGTTTAAACTGGCAGTCACATTTTAGCATTCCAGAGTAGTTTTGTGCTTATTTGTAAAAAGGGCTGAAAAGTAGGTCATAATTAAAATTGAAGTAATTTGGTAAAGTTTTGCTTGACTAAGGCGTAGTGAGCTGAAAAATGAAGAACAAAGCAGACCAAAATATACCGAGGCCACACACATACACACGCATGCACACCCACACACACACACACACACACACACACACACACAGCTCGCACATCCAGGGGAGACATACTGTAGAAAAAATCTAAATAAACTTCCAGAGCCTGGAGCACACTGGTTAGTCTACGCAGCTGATATTCCTGCCTAGTTTTCTTAATTATGTCTACAGGATCAGACTCAATTACGAGTGACATTTTGCTTGACACACAAATGCAGAGGGTGGAGTACATTAAACTGTGTAGGGTCTCATGATCTCGTGATGTCATGACATCCACTGTTTTGAGTTTTTGTTGTAACAAAAGTTGAGTTTTTGTGGGTGTATATAGTTTCCAATGGATCTGGTTGACTTCACAAAAGCAAACTAAACTAGCATTGTACGACTTGACTCTTCATCATGTTTGCCATTGCGGTCTTCACTGAGTTGTGAAGTGTCTCCTGGCCTTAAAGAACAAACGTAAACATAAGAGCTATGCATGGCAGATGTCATCAGCTGGTGAGCTCATTGTCATCTGAGAGCAGCATCATTAACCATCGATGTAGAGTGAAGCGTGGAGGTGGTCTGGCGTGTGGGATTAATGCTTACGTTTACGTCTGCCCAGCACACGCCACAATGTTTCAAATCTCAAACTTCAGTTAAAACACCGGAGACATCTCAATGAATAGAAAATGCCTCTGTGTGATTCTGTTTGACATTACTATAGTCTCCATTTCACATTCATATTGTTGGGTATCATTACAATATATATCTTCATATTGATTTGTTGGCATGCCCCTACTCCAGAATGTTCAAATGTTTCTTTTAGTATAGTGTCTTGTAGTTATCTTGGGGGGTGTTTTAGAGTGTTGGGTGTGTTGGGAGTGTTGGAAGTATTGAGAGTGTTAGGGGTGTTGGGGGTGTTTTAGAGTGTTGGGAGTGTTGGGAGTGTTGGAAGTATTGAGAGTGTTAGGGGTGTTGGGGGTGTTTTAGAGTGTTGGGGGTGTTGGGGGTGTTTTAGAGTGTTGGGAGTGTTGGGGGTATTGGCTCTGCTGTGGTCTTTTTCGTGGGAGTGGTACCAGCAGGGTGCTGCACTCATTTCTAAAAAACCTGTCGTCCTTGGTAACAGGTTGTCACCAGCGACGCTGGCAGCTCCTGTTATGTCAGACACAGTTGGTACAAATGGCCCGTTATTTCCTGCCCGACTGCCTGCTTGGGCTCCACCAGGACCCGGACCCTCGGGTTCTGTCCCAGCCTGGCTGAAAGCTGGTTTCCAGGGTGAGTGGGGAGGTGAGGGAGGGAGGGGCGGCCCGGTTTTCTCCAGCACTGTCGCGCCGCGTGGCGTCCGCCTCAATGGAGCGCATCTGCAGAAAGGCTGGGAGCTTCAACTAATGCCCAGTGACCCGTCCAACACCCAGTCACACAAAAACACACCCAACAAATTTTATACCCTGAGCACGGGCCCTTGGCTGACTGACGTCATAACACACACACACAGGCACGAAGACACAAACACATATATACAAAGAACTAGTGCAGAGAGAGGGACAGAGAGGGAGAATAGTCACCCCTAGTCATTAGGAATGGGGTGTGGGTGTGTGTGTGTGTGTGGGGGGGGGGGGGGAGTAAGAAGTCAAATGCAAGAATGAATGAGAAGGCAAGAAAGAAAAAAAAATCAAATGAAAACTTAAACAAAAGGCAGCTCCAAAACACAAAGCCCTCCATAGAGATTTAGGAAGAAAAGAGGATATTAGGTTATGAAAATGATTCAGAGGGCTTTTCTTGCACATGCAAATGGTCTGGGGGGGGGTGATTTCTTATTCATTGCCTTGTGAGTGTAGTTCTCAATGTGACAACACTGCTTTTCTTCAGACTGTGCCAGTACAGTCTCTCAAGCCAAAAGCTCTGGCCTGCCCACACCACCATATAGATATATAGATTAACACTGTTATGAAGGTAAACCCTAATGTGGTTAATGCTTTGTTTAGAAATGCTGTTTGCAAGGATTCGTTAATCTTCATTAATTGCAACCTGAATGAAAATCTCACGAGGGAACTTTTTGTCCAATACCAGTTGGTAAAATGAGACACTTTCTATAGGCCTATATGTAAAAATATATATCAAATTCAAATAATAAAGCACAAACATGTATCTCTGCAAGTCATGAGATTCTAAAATATATCTGCTGAAGACAAGAAATGGTTATAGTTTCATAGATTAAGCATCGTATACCATTTAAACACCTCTGCGTCCAATCACAAGCAAAAGAGATAATTTTTGAAAGACAAACCCAGATGAACCATCGAATTGCTTGCTTTTATTAAGCAAATTACAGGAGTTTACAAAGTCTCTGAAAGCCATTCATTTAATTAAAAGAAAAAAACAGTTCAAAGTGTCTTGCTGGGAGGAGCTAATTTTCGACAGACTTTTCTTTTGAATTGGAGAGTGAAATTGATTCATTAAGGCATAGACATCAGACAGCAGGTGCTTCAAGTCTTGCTCTCTGCATCCCTCCCTCTTCCTGTCTCGTGCTTCTCCTCTTTTCATCCCTCTCTCCGCGCCTCTGCTGCTATACGCAGGAAAAGAAAGAGTGAGTGAAGGATAGACGCTGGAGAATAGGACAGTAGAGACAGAGAGAGTAGGAGGAGTAAAAAGGGAATTAGAAGAGACAGAGAGAGAGAGAACACTCCAAACCAAGCTCTCTGAGGGCGGGTCTGTCTATGTGTTTGTATGTGTGCGTGTGTGTGCGTGTGTGTGTGTGTGTGTGTGTGTGTGAAAGTTGTGGAAAATGTGGTTGCATTCTTTGACTTTTGTTGTTAGGGAGTGTGTTGGGGAGTGAAAGAGGAACTGCATCAGAATGGCGGGACAATGGCTGCGTGAACCATGGCTGCTGTCCCCAGCACTTTGAACAAACTTGTCAGTAGGGAGACACTGAAGAGGGACACATTCTAAGCATTCTGTCACATTTGTGTACAAACCTCTTGAAAGACTTTGCTGACCTGCCCGTCTGCTTTTGGGAAAGTTCAAATGCCAAAACACTCTCTTTGTGTCCGGGAGAGTTCATTAAATTCATTAGTTTGACCCAGCATTTTTGAAAGACCAAAAAGTCCACTGAATTGGAAACTAACTTCCATAGAGGAAGACAAACCCCTTTTGAGGCATACGACAAAGCTTTTATGGCAAAATAGGGAGAAAAAGGGCAACTTCTCAATCGTTTCTGTACCATAACCAATGGATTCACATCAAAAGGCAATTCAGATACACAATATGATATTAAGCATTCTCAACCTCATCTATCAGTTGGTCATATTCCAGAGCTTATATGAGGTAATGAGCCCGCAGTGCATTGACTTTGGAGGTTATAAGTCACCTTAAGCACAATTATGAGCAATTATGAGAAAAAAAGCTGAAAGTCCTTTGTGCAGACTTTGAATGGTGCAGGATGATGGCTGCTTGGAGATGCACATATGAAGGCAGTACGTTCACCTTCTATCCGTTTAGTGAGTACACCACCATAGTAAGGTTTCTGTTTGCAGAGAAAGAGAGAGTGTTTTGGGGAAAGTCACCCTTTGACCCTTTTATGCATGTGTTTCACGTTGTATTACTTTCTGTAAGGGCTTTTTTTATGCACAAAATTTCATAGGATGGTAGACTGGTTTATGTGACATCACAGCCCTAGACACATCATTACGTACATTAATCTGTTTATATTTTGTCAAAAATAAATTGTGAAAAAATTTTAACTTTTTAGAAGAACTCTTGAAAAGCAAAGTACTCTAAAAATTCAAAAATATTTGGTAAATATGTACAACCTACAATCAAGATGATAAAAATCTATCTAGACTTTTGTGATAACGTATGCATTTCTCTATGTGATATTTGCCTAAAAATGTTGTGCTTTCAGGATTTTTTCCCAGAACATAATGGGAGCTACAATACTTAATTTATACGATTAGTGTTGACCATAACACAAAAAAGTACAAAAATGTCCAGTATGTGACTTATTTACATTTTTATTTTTAAAGAGTCTTCTGTAAAATGTCTATGTGGTTATTTTATTATGTTTATATACTGTGTTTATAATTAATTTTTGTTGAATGAAAACCCTGCAGTAGCATAGTGGTAAGGAAGATCTGAGTGTGAGAAATCAGGCAGTCAAATATGTGTTTGAAAATCATAGTAAGAAATGAAAAGGAAATACCAAAAAAATTAAAATCACTGAATCATGGAAATATTGAATGTGATGAATGTGTGAGTAGCAGATAAACGGCCCATTCTCTCCTGATGGAATCATCTGCTTTATTCTCTGCTCTTAGGAGCACTGCAGTGGGAGTGACATGGTATGGCATGGGTTCCCTAAAGCATTTACTGAATATGAATTACATTTTGAAATTGTCTTTGGTCAAAATTATGATTTCCAGATATTGCAAAATGGTTGTTAATGCATCCATTGTGTGCATGTACAGACTTTTGTTTGTTGTTTGTTTGTTTGTTGTGTATCTACTGGTCACTGTATGGTTGCTATAGTGAACACACATGTTTTAGTGAAGGACAGCTGAAGTACATTTTTGCACAGCTTTTGAGTAAGATTCTCTTGATTATTTAACTATTAATTATCTGTTCCTTAAGAACAGGGCAAATGTAATTTGTACACAACATTTTTAGATAAGTAAACTCTTTGAAACCATTTGTAGCTTTGCTGGTATATACGTTACATGGAGGTCACACTCAAATTAGGGGTCGCCTCAAACAGAAGGACTGTTTATTTGAGTTGTTCAGCATGAACTGGCTAAAGAAGTGTTCTTGAAAGAGAAGGTGCTGGTGGTTGTTCTTTGTTGGACTTTGAGGCTTCTTCTGCCCCTAAGGAAAACTGCCCTGAAGTCTCCCATATGTTTCTTTAAGCTTGTTTCATTTCACATGTCAGCTTCTGAATGACCATATATCAGTGTGAACTGGTTTAATATAGAAACCAGGAAAAGGCAAAAATTGTGTTTAGAGGTTCCTCTGTTGGAGTCTTTAACAGTGTTTAAATAGGGGCTAAACAATTGTTTTCCTTGGTGAAATACGAAAAACATACAATACATTTGTAATTTTTAATTAAAACTATAATTATAAAGTATAATGTATAAATGCGATGAACTTAGAAATGAGAAGCATGCTAATCAGTTTCACTTTTCTAAGAAAGGCAACACATTTCTGTAATTATAAATGAAGGGCCAAATGACAAACAATTATAGGATAATATATACTGCTCAAAAAAATAAAGGGAACACTAAAATAACACATCCTAGATCTCAATAAAAATCTTTGAAATCAGTTGAAAATCTCTCATTTCTACCTGTTGTATGTTCCATTTGCACAAGAGCAGATGAAATGGATTCACAATCAGTGTTGCTTCCTATCTGAACACGAAGTGTGGATGACTTGGAGTTACATTGTGTTGTTTAAGTGTTCCCTTTATTTTTTTGAGCAGTGTATATAAATTTAATGAAGCCAACACAAACACATTAGCATGCTGATTGACCTGGCTAATTCTTAGGAAATTGCAAACTTCACCTTTCCTGCTGGCTGACCAGTCATTCAATTTAGTCAATTTATGAGGAGAAATGTGTTTTATATGGAGAAATATATTTTATATAAAAAAAAATAGTAAAAAATAGTGAATGTGGTTAAGAGATGGATCAACACTTACAATAACAAACATAAAGTACAATAACAAACACTAAATACAAAAACTATGTAGAATACATAAAAATGTAAACATAAACATACATGCAAACAAACAAATCCCAGTAAAAATAAATGAAAAATATGTGTTAATGGTATCCTGTTCTATTGTTATAATGTTACAGTTTTCAAATAAAAACTGATAGAAAGAAGGAAAATTATTATATATATATTTAAAATAATGATTTAATGCCAGTTTATGGTCTATACTGTCTGCAAATATGCAAAGAAAAACGTATTTCAGAGGTCTCACAGTCTTTTTTTCTAATCTTTAATCCAGTTATATCAATTCTGTAAAGCACTTAAACCTTTAATACCCACCCCCTACCCCCCACCCCCCTCCATCCCCACACATACATAAACACTTAACGCTTAATACATCACCAGGCTCTTAGCTCATGATGGTTTTAACAGTGTCATCTGCCCAGGCTGGGGCCTGATCAACGTATGAAAGATAATCAGACCTATTCAACTTCTGTCCTTATAAAAGAGGGGGAACCTGCAGTCTGTGCCGTTGCCCCCGGGGTAGGATTAGCAGGGGAGACCCATAGACACCCAGTAAGAGAGCCCTGTCCAGCACAGGCAAACCCCAGTGGGACCTTAAATCCCGTTACACTGTCAGCCCACGACAGATCTTTCCATACAGGCGTGTGGTGGGGGAGAGGGACTGGTACGCACTTCAACCTGTCGCAAAGCCACACAGCCTCAAACCATGAATAATTTACACCATACGGAAGCCATTGACCCTCAAACCCAATGAACATAGTGTTCATTTAATTTGATTTTATTACCCACATACGAGAGGGGTGAAACATACAGCGTGAAACAGAGAGAGAGGGGCGGCCGAGTCCGGCAGCTGCAACTATTTAAGAACAAAAACACAGAAAAACGTCCCCAAAAAGGGACAAAAAAAATGCTGACTGGTTTTATTATTATTATGTGGACTTTAGTCAAGCTTTCCTGTCTCAGCTCACGGGCACTTGATCACTGATGGTGTCATTATTTGAGTTTGATTTGAAGTTGGGGTTGTATTTTGTACATAGAAATGGAAAAGATACAAAGCAACTGAGATTGTTGACCTTAGTCGTTATTACTAACTTAATTTACATAGCAGGTGTAGGTGGTATGATAATGTATGTAGCAGACACCATAACGTTTAGCATTAGAACTCATTTTGTGTTAATGATAATAAGTACCGGTCCTTATTCAATTGTTCCCTATACAGATACTTGCAAATAAAAATTATAAATACCAGTATTTGTGAGTGTGTGTGTGTGTGTGTGTGTGTGTGTTTGTGTGTGTGCGTGCACATCATTAAGACAGGTGACTACAAGTAGACTACACCTACACCTGTATCAATTTAGAATCAATACTGCAGACTGGTAGTATAATAACATATCACAAATGTATCGTATTACCGTGATTACATTATTTCAATGTAATAACGTGTAATAACCGATAGAGCTCATTTTGATATCTCCAATATCTTATACGAAATAAAATAAATAACTATATAAATTATTATATTATATTTTATTTTATCCAGTTGTTTCCCTGAAACTTGACCCTTTACGTTTGGCAAGTAGTCCATTCTGAAAGTCCAAATTAAAACTTTACTGAAACAGAAAGCCAGAGTAATTTGCATGTGCTTCGAAATTGCACCTCTAGAGGGCAGAGTCTTCATCGCCTTTACTAAGGTCAAAGCTATTTGTCGGTCCCCAGTTGGGAGTACAAATGAGGATGAGCTTCCCGGAGTAGAGGCCTTTGCGCACTCTCTGTTTCGCCCTCTCTTCTTTTCCATAACCCCCTCTCTCCCCTTTTCTTTACCGACCCCCCCACATCCTGCCTACGCGGAGGATGGTTAGATCCGCGACGATAAAAGGATCATAGGTGCTCCACCATGGGAAACCATCTATTTGCTAAAACCCAGAGAGGTCATAAGCAATTTTCAGCGCTCAGAAGAATCGCTTAGAGGCGCATTCCGTTACGCATACATATTAATGTATTTAATAAACATCAGCGCAGATTTGTTTAGTTTGCTTTGGCCATGTTATCATGGAGTAGTCTTGATTAAAAGCTTACCAAAAGATGCGTTTTATTCAAAAAAGCCTCGCGTTATCATGCCTTAGCAAATCCACAAAGAGACTCTAATGGCTTAATCGATGTTAGCAAAATATGGTAAAATGCATTGAAATTAAATCTTTGTTACATTATAACAACATCATCAAGCCATTCTGTAATTACGGGTTTAGAATAAAACGGGGTTTGAGGGGCTACGTGGGCGGGCACGCGACTCATTCTGCCCATTAGTTAATGGTGCGCGCCTGGCATGCGATGTCAAGGAGCATGAAAGGCCTAATCCTTCTCTCTCTCTCACACACACACACACACACACACATACTCGCTCTCTCTCTCTTTCTCTCTCTCTCTCTCTCTCTCTCTCTCTCACACACACACACATACTATCTCTCTCTCTCTCACTCTCTCTCTCTCTCTCTCTCTCTCTCTCTCTCTCTCCTGTTCTGTCCTGTCCTCTTCTTGGCAGATAACAAGCTCTTGTTCGTGTGACTCTGTACCTGCAGCTTGTTTGAGGGTTTAATCGCTCCTAATTTGCCCGGTAAATACCTGCTATTATGACGCTGCAAAGTTGCGACCAAATTACAGCCTTTATGCGAGTCGAGTGGTGATTCCCCTGGAGTGATGGATGGACGGGTGGATAGATGGATGGACATATGGATGAAGGGGGTTCTCTGGTCATTTTCAGCGAATAAAACAAATGACCGCATCCCACCGTCCATTACATGCTCAAGGCTCGGTTCTGGACTCAAGAGCCATTAGTCGAGGCATCTCGGTTCTGAACTGAAAAGCATGAACAGTGAGCCGGCAGGTAGAGCCTAATTGTCACGGTTGTCAAAGACCACCAGTACCACCGGTGATCGATTTTAACAGCGTTTGCAACGGCTTTGCCAGATAGAGGGTTGTGTTCGTGTTATGGGCATATCCGGCGATGAGCGTAAAACCTCAACAAGTGCCACACGGTCACAAACACTGTGATTTGGGTTGGCTACATCTCCCACCGCGGTGTGTGCATTTACGGAATGCTATTACCCAAGCTTTCACTGCGGTCACTAAGCCGATTATAACAACCGCTGTGACTACGCCTCACTGCTCCAAATGCTTTTTTCCACTTTTCTGCAATATGGGGTAGTCTACAAAAGTGTCACAGGAAGTGAATCTGCATTCGTTGTTGTTACACGTTTTAAGTTCAGTTTGTTGTTGCACCGTCTACGGTTTTGAAGTTAAAATGTCAAGGACTTTTGGCGTTAAAACGTCTTAAATCAACATTAAACCATGACCGCCGATGCGATGGGCGTAAAGGATGTTGGTGAACTACCTATTTATTTTAAACGTAAAACTTTTACACTTAGGTTAAATACATCACACGGAACGAGATGTAACAATCCTGTTCTAAATTAATTATCAATTAACAATTGTTTGTGTTAACAATTTTTGTCATTTCTGATTTAGATGGTGGATCCTTCTTCGAGCTGAATTGTCGCTGTTGCATATTCTACCAGATGTTAGAATGGGTCCTCACTATGAAATAATAATAATAATAATAATAATAATAATAATAATAATAATTATTATTATTATTATTATTATTATTACTATTATTATTATTATTATTGAGAATAATAAACTCGTATTGTTAATTAGTTGAAAATTATTCAATTGTTCAATTCGTTTACTCTTTAAAAAAATAATGTTTACATTTTATTTATTGATAAAGTTTAAGAAACTATTCATAAAGTGAACTTTTGGTGGAAGGAAAATAAAAAAAAACTATCAATCTTGCATTCCACTGTTTACTCACACATTTGTAGTGTCTGTTTTCCTTTGAAGGTCTTGTTTAGCGGACCTAAAGTGAAAGAAAATGTTTTCCTATTACTTAATTCAATCAGAGCAAGGCGGGCGGGGGCTTTCACGCGCGATGCATTCGGCCCCTCACTGACAGAGTCGCCTTTGTGTGCGTCTATCCTCCGCTGTCACACACTTTAATGCGAGGCTCTTTCTCTCGCATTCAATGACATTCAATAAGGGCTGAGCGAGTGAAAACCTGGTTATTTTTATATATTCTTTCCCGGGCCCGGCGGGGGCCCGCGCGCAGGAATTAATCACTGGTTTTTAACCGCACTGCCTTGAGGCTCCGACTTGGGTTTTTTTTTGTCAGCGACTAGAAATGATACATTGGCCTCAAAGTAGACACGTCCCTCACGACTTTCAGACTACACACAACCACTGCGATCGCGTGTAGTCTATAGCTTTATATTTGTTATCGTTTTTGTTTCTCTTTGTTTGTTTTTGTTAATTAGACAAACTATAAATACCTTTCCATTCACAAATAAATAATTTTTTATAAAAAAAATATATATATTTTCTATTTGATACTTTTCACATTTATTATCATTTATACGGAATACTACGCTGTTGTAAAATGTCGCTGTTTTTTTTCTAAAAATAGTTCAAGTGTGTGTCACTTTGCATATCGACAAATAGTATACTTCGATTTTTATCAACTTTAAGTGTTTCCCTGTGTGTGTCAAATGATCTGCAAAGCCTTTCCTTCGAACGTAAATCTGGGTCACCGTGACAAACATTTAGCACTTCTTGTGTTTGTTTTAGCCGTCAATAATCTGTAGAAGTGCAGGTGTATGGTTTCCTGGCAGGACCGTGTGACGTCAGTCATATGCGCCGAAGTTTTTGATGCGACTCATGTTTCCAGAAATAAGCTCATGCGGTTCTAATTATGAAATGAAAAGATATAACTAAAAGAGCAATTGTGTCCACGCGATCAATTGAGTAAAAAATGATAAAGTTTAAAATGACACTAAAGAGTTATAGAATAAAAAGGCGAAAAACTAAAAAGAGAAAAGGGGCAGTGCCGCCTCTTGCGGCGTGGGTGGGGCTGACAAGAATAGACTACATTATGCAGTTCATTTAGTTAACAAGTGAAATAATAGAGAAGCGTGCAGTGTGAATGCCCAGAGAAAAGGCACAAAACCCTATTGAGAGTCCTCAGCCGCTAGAAGCGTAACCGTCACATGGACGAACCGGGTCTCTAACTATTTAAACAGCCGCGACTTCGCATCAGCACCATTCTGCTGTCCAGCCTTGGCGAGACACACCTCACGGAGACTGAGTGAATCAAAGAAACTTGTGCACATCCTCTAAAGTTCTGCGAAAGAGAAGACACGACACTAACAAGATGCCAAGATCTTTTCTTGTGGATTCCTTGATTTTGAGGGAGGCCAACGATAAAGGGAGTGAGAACAATCCGCCGTTATTTCCGTACTCTGTGCATCCGTCTCACCCGCTCCACGGGCTCTCCACGGGTTCCTGCCACTCCAGGAAAGCGGGCTTACTGTGTTTCTGCCCGTTATGCGTCACGGCGTCACAGCTTCACCCGTCGCCTCCGGCTCTGCCTTTACTTAAGGCGTCGTTCCCAGCTTTCGGCTCCCAGTACTGTCACTCTGCGCTGTCCCGGCAACACTCATCCTCCAACGGCGTGAACCTCAACCACGCTCCCGGTTTATATCAGGCGACATATCCAGTTCCAGACCCGCGTCAGTTTCACTGCATATCGATTGGTAAGTAGTCTTGTAGTTTCATTCACCGTTAAAATTTGTGATTCACGTTCAGGCTTACACATTGTGATAACGAATAGAATAGCTATATATATGGAACTTGCTTAATTGACTTGAATTTACCATTTTGATCCTTTTTTTTTACAGAAAACAACAACCAACTTCAGAGCAGTAAGCGCATGCGCACAGCATTCACCAGCACTCAGCTCTTGGAGTTAGAGCGCGAGTTCACTTCTAACATGTACCTGTCAAGACTGCGGCGCATCGAGATCGCCACCTATCTGAACCTGTCCGAGAAGCAGGTCAAAATCTGGTTCCAAAACCGCAGAGTCAAGCACAAGAAAGAGGGGAAAAGCAGCTCACATCGCACGGGCACACACAACTGCAAGTGTTCGTCCCTGTCATCCGCCCGGTGCTCCGAGGAAGAGGATGATATGCCAATGTCACCCTCGTCATCGGGAAAAGAGGACGCAGATCTGTCCGTTAGCCCGTGAACTCTCCAACTCAAACTACGCCCACAGACAATATGCTCCACACACGTGGAATTCAGAATGCAGCCAAAAAGCGACTGTACCTGCGCGTGCCGTCAACATAGGCGGAGCCAAAGCAGGGGCCGGGGTGGCACTGGACCCCCCTGAATTCTGATTGGCCACCCCAAGTGCCCCCCCCCCCAGATGACTGACATGTCACCGCATCGCACATCTTGTTGAGAGCCTGTTGCGTTTTGTAATCGGTAATAATACTCAATGCTCAATTTCATTTAACACATGCAAGCAGCAGGCACGACGGAGAAATGTTTCCGTGTTGTGGCGAATTCCGAGTCCCCTCGTTTGCACACGCATAAAGACGCTACAGATGATATGCCGGAGTTACAGTGATTATAACGTAGTTCATTGAGCACTCTAGTTTTGTCCTAACTAGATATTTAGACATAATACTGCTGTAAATACTGCAAAGTCGTGGTCAGAGGTGAACTTCGTATAGCCAGTGTGTATTTTATTTTAAATAATCAACACCCTTGAGCCAGTGTGGCTTTGGACATAGATAATGCAGTTTGCTGTGATGGATAATTAAAACCTAGCTCTTATTTATGTATAGAAACATAAATCGACAATATAATCTGTAGCGTCTTTATGCGGATAAACGAGGGTTGTCGGAATGCCCCACAACACCGGCTGAAAGTAAAAAGTGTCGCACGTGAAATGCTACAGGCACCGTTCAGAAACTGATCAGGGGTGAGTTTCCCAAAACGTTCTTAGCGCTAAGTAGGCTACTTCGTAACCTCGTACATTTCATACGAGGTTACGAAGTACTTAGCGCTAAGAACGTTTTGGGAAACTCACCCCAGTTCAGTTAAATGTGTTCAGTTCAGTAGATATATGCAATAGGATTGTAAGATACGCCAGAAGTAGCACATCTGTGTTTTTACTTTTACATGTTGTACATTTTGCACATTGTTAAAAAACTGCAAATTTCATACACATGCGTGCTTAAAATGTACTTGATATGAAAATTATAACATTTACAGATTTTGATTGCAATTGAATGCTTTTCGTAAATATACATTGTCATAGTCTATGGACCCCCTAAAATAGCTTTGGCCACCCTCTGGCCACCCCAAGGATAAAAGTCTAGCTCCGCCACTGGCCGTCAACTGTAAATAGAAAGAAAGTTTATATAAACTGGGAGCCTGTGCGAGCCATTACCGTTGTATAATTGTATACATGTTGTATGCTTGTAGTTTTTGTTTTCAAAACGTTAAGCCTATCGTTCCGTATCCAAATACCTTTCGCGCCACCAAAAGACTTTGATATTGTATAAGTGAATCCTCCAAATGAAGAAAAAGGCTAATTAGTCTTTTGTGTCCGATTTGGAAATTCAGAGTAGTTCACGCGCTTGAGTGGAAGGTTAGCTTTGAGCCCATTTTGGGAACGGAAGTGAAATGCGCGATGTCTTCGGGTCGAATACTTTCCCGTAAACATCATCTTCATGACAGAACCTGTCATTATTTGTTCAGTGTAATGAGAATATTTATTTATTTAAAACATTATTACTGAAAATAAAGAGTATTTCTTAGTTATACATTTTGTCTCTGCCTCCAATATTTGCACGTGCACCATTTGTGCGCCACTGCGTAATCTTTAGATGCATTTATACCAAGTTCACATATCAGACAATAAGCATGCATGTAACTGTAGACCCTCAAATTATCCTCTACAGCATCATCTGGAAGACAGTACAACAGGGTAACAAAAGAGCTATGAGTTGCCTAATGTAGTAGACAGACATACAAAATTCATTATACTTTTGGGTTCCGTGTTTGTTTTGTTTTTGAGAATGAGAAACAATGAGAAACGAGAGCTTTCGCATTTTGTTCATATCCGTTTCACGCATCACCAACTGTTAACTTGAGTCCTATGTTTGACATTAAAACAGATTATATTTTGGCTAAGGATGGTGTGTAGTCTATATACACGCAGGAGGTATCCATTGTCATATCCGTGTGTGCGCTAGGCTTTATAAAGAACAAGTATTCTGTCCTTATCGTTCAGGGATAAAATCTGGTTCTTTATCGCACAATTATAGAAGTAGAAATTCCATCTATTTGTTTGAATTATATTACCAATTATAGAATACCGACGTGTGTCCAAAATTGTTTTGTTTTAAACTTTCCGTTTTCTTCTAGGTATATGTATTTGTTTTGTAGAGAAAATGCAGGGGAAATGTTCGCGCACCGAAGCATTATGTTTTTCCAAAGCAATATTAAGATGACCTGTTACAAAAGGTGTTTAATGAAAGGTAATTCTCATTGCACATTCGCTTTCCTTCGGAAACGTCGAGCCATTTCCGAACAGTCTCAGCTGCGCGAGGCGCGCGTGTTGCGCGCACGCCACTTTCTTTAAAAAACATTTAGGACCATTTAAAGGGACTTGGGACGGTTAAGGCTCGCGGGGCTCTGGGAATGAGTGAATGAGTGTCCGCCTGTGTAACTTATAGACTAATTAATAATTCTCGACAAATTAGTTTCAACGTTCATCCAGTATTTTGGGGGAATATTTGCTGTTTACTTTAAAACGACATTCGTGCAGATCACGCAGTAAAAAAAAAACAGAAAAAAGTTACTGCGTTACGCTATTTGAACGTAGTTTGCGCGGACGTGTTTATGTCTGACAGCATCTCTAAACGCTCTCCTCCGCAAGACAAGTGAAGTGAACGACGGATAATGTGCGTCAAGAAGTCCAAAGCTGAAGCGCATTTACAGGGTTCTCGGTGTCTTTCCCTGGGGACGGAGCTCAAAGCGCGGAGTATCCCCCAGGCGCAGAGACACATTGGAAAATCTCGAGAGCCCTTCAACGCTTGGTCCTCATCGGTCTCGTGAGAGCGAGTTCATAAAACCCCACGGAGTATATTAATGCATGGGGAAGATAATAAGCAAATGAATAAAATATAGGAGTCAATGGGACAGATTAATCGATGATGATATTTAAATTTATTTAAAAGGATTGAGGCGCGCACTTGGTGACGATAATCTTCTCTGAGTTTTCTCTTGACACACGACGGTTATTTTTCCCCATTTAAAATGTGTTTCAAATGTATAGTGTTGTAGATGTTTTTTCTTTAGATGACGAATAAACAAACCGAGAACATTTCAAGTAATTTATTAGAATGTAATTTACTTTTCAGCAACGATCATTTAAACAAGTCCACATGTGATTGTTCAGCGTATGGAAGCAGTGATTTGGAGACGGTGGATTTTTACATAAAAACGCATATGCTGAACTGCTCGAGGTACCAAATTTGAACTCAGAAATGTGTCTTTTGTGAATAATTCTACCTTGGATTTCTTGAATATGTTTGTTTTTCACATTTTGCACACATTATTGGAGCTCATATTGTTCTCTAAAACGTAAACAAACACGTTGCTAAAATGCGCAGCGCGCGTTTTCCTATGCTCCCTGTTCATTACAGAGCCTTAAAACTTTGTTTAATTTGTTAAAATTGGATTTAAATAGTATTTATTCTCTACCAATTTATCATCAGCCTTCGGTGACAACAAAAACCTTCTGAGTATCGCACATTTAGGTAAATTATTCCAGTTATTGTGCCTTGGGAATGCGGGGCTGCGCTTGTAAACTCTCCTTTAATTATTCACTTAAACATTTTAACAAAACTCCAATATTTGCATTTGTTAAGATATAGGATTAGACCATTTTGTTAATTGCACTATAGAGTCCTATTTTGCTCCGTGCGTCCTCCGCAAAGCGTTCTTTATCCATTCAATAGCCCGCGGGTTTGCGCCCTGGGGGAGCTTAGAAGCCTGGAGCTCAAAATGCTCAATTTATTTATTCTTAATTTTGTGCCGATCAATTCATTGAAGGGAAAAAAGGGCTACAGTGTCTTTCTAAGAGAAGAAAGGCGAATTGTTGACGTGACCCTGGCGGGGCCGCTGAGAGGGTTAGCCTGACGCTCGAGGGCCGCTTGAGTCAACAGGCCCCCATCTAGCAGACTCGCCCTCGTCTTTCTTCCAACTAATTTTTCATTTACGGCTTTTCTTAGACTTGTCTCTTATCTATCAGATTAAAAGAGCAGCTTGTAACAAATCAGTCTGCCCGATTTACAAGAGCATTAAAAGCGGACAAAAGAAGCAAGCCGTCAGTACCTGAGTCTGGTAGACGGTGCGGCGCTGCAGCTGATTCGATGGGTTGAAAATGCGCACGAAACAAAATACTTGAATCCTGAAAAAGAGCCTTTGTACGTTTCTTTAGAAATCAAGCAATTCTGCATGACAAAGGACAATTAATAAGCCGTCTTTTCACGACCAGCAGCTGGTTTCCCCGTCAAGGAAAGTTGGAAAAAATTCAGGCTGAATGCGCGCAAAAGCCCTTTGCGCGCAGACAGCTACCCAAGGTGACCCATTTGGCACAGTTAAAATAAGCAGGCCGAGGCAAAAGCGAGGGAACTGTCAAAAACATTTAAGCTGGAATATCTTGAAATTGCAAATCCCTTTATGTGGAGGGACGCTACCGATGTGGGTTAGACGCACAATGGACGTGGTTAAGTTGGAGAGGCTTTGGAAACGGACACGTGGCCTCTCAATGAGAGCTCCTTGGAACTCGCGTGGCTCGCAGTCCCAGCACACATTTAAACGAGCTTAAAACTTTATTTTTCAACAAATAAAAATAGAAAGGGCAAGATGATGATATATAGTTTTGTAAAATTAAACTGAAGGTATTTTGTAAGTATAAAAACACGCAATATAAATGGTAATGCATTAAAAGCTGGTTGCTATATGGAGTGGATGTCTTCCTCTTTTTAGCTTACAGACACATAAATACATAACATTTACATATTTCAAACCTACGCAGATGTTAATATATATCCAGTTTAATCCAGATAATTAAAAATCTACTTTTAAAAAGTATTTTATATAGTTAAAAATCAAAACGGTAATAACTTTTTGCATGCAATTGTATAATCTAGACGTCTTTCTCTATCGTGAGAAATACGCTACATTGCTCTTAGCGTTTTCCTCATTTTACAATGTTACTTCGTTAAGTTTTTTCAAATTCACAAAGGATGTTCACCAATTGCCCATTTCACACATTCGAGAATCAAGGGGATGCATTTAGGAAAGAAGCGGGGATGCGAGAGGGTTTGTCTCAATAAACAGGATTTGTTGCGGACTGTGGTTATTGAGGCAGAATTGCTTTCTAAACCCGTCTTTTAGCGGTGGGAAACCTGTTAGAGTCCAGTTTTGCCACTGTTTAATGAGATCGCTTTCCATTTCAGTAAGTTTGTTTTTTTCGCCTGCGCAAAGAGAACCCTTTTCACCAGAAGCGTCAGTGGATTGAAGTAAGAACGCAGCGGACAGGGGTCAGTGGATACAAGCCTGATTGTGGCGACGCATCCAGTCAGGAAATCCATCACGACAGGGTACGCGTCGATCGTGACCTTGCCAGTACGTTACCCCCCTGCCGCCCATCCGTCACATCAAGTTTTCACGCTCTGCCTTTCGCTCAAGGTTGGTCCCGCAAGACCAGGTAGCCTCGTAAATTATTCCGCGCCTCCATCAGAGGTTGGCAATCCTAAAGAAGAAAGCATGACGTTACATAGTCAAATTATATATATATATATTGGAGAATTGGAGAGAAAGAGAGAGATGGAGAGAGATTTTATGTATGTTATATATGTATATAACCAGGTAATAAGGCATCTCATGTGGTAGTCTTTTAACTCGATGTCCTGAAGTCTACACGTTGTTAATGTGGAATTTAATTAGGCACAGAGACAACGAGAGAAGGAGAGGGGAGATCCGTAGCTATTTGAACCTGCACCTGCAATGTCAAGAGGTCGAGAAATAATGAACTACGCTGACTTCGAACTTCGCTCTCAAGTGTTAACTTTTGTGAAGAGCAGAGACAGGCAGCGATGCCCGGCTATCACAAAAAAAACATCGTGTCCTAAGGGGCTTCCTCAGTGAGCAATGTATTTCCAAACTTTAGCAGTGTTCTAAATTCTCTTTTTGATTGAATTTTACACAGTTAAACAATTCGTATCACCTCTTACCCTCGGTGCCATTGAAGTCTTTCTGAACTGATAAAATGCGCTTGGCTGCCGTCAAATAGGCCAGCTTTGCCTGTTCACATTTAAATATGGGAATTAGTCATGAGCCCTGACACAAGCTGCAGAAATTGCTAAACTGTTGGCCTCTTTTCACTGCAGAGAGCGGAGGGGGCTGCATTCATTATTTTGAATTTAGCGTCGAGGTGAGGGACCTCTTTGCAGCCTTTTACCGGGGTGTCATAACAAGGAACCGTTCTGGAAATGAGAAGGCGCGCGCAGCAGGGGGAGGCTGGACCGGTTTCAGGCAATTCATTCTGTCGCTTTGAGAACAAATTATTTCACAAACGGGAATGATTGCGGTTTAGTCCACGGCACAGTGTATGGGAGACATGAAATTTTAATTAAGCTAGACCGAGGGCTATGAATATTTTCTTACATGTCGGAAGGACTGAAAAGTCTATAAGAATGTAATCAGCGTATTTTCATAATAGCAAATGTTTCTGTTTTGTTCTGAAGGTAATAAAAAAAACATGCTATGGATATTAAAACATGTTATGCGTTTATTCTTCAACTGATCAGAGGAATACGCCCCCTATAGCATATACCACAGCATATACCTCACCACAGCACACCCTGGTGCTCTCGTTCAAACTTTTCTAAAAAGCGTCCGATTCCAATGAACTGAGCCAATATTCCACTACAACCAGCCATGTGTTGAAACATTGCCTCTAACAATCATTTTCCACTGAGTTTAACCCCCCCCCCATACACAAACAAACACACACACACACACACACACACACACACACACACACACACACACACACACACAAACACACACACACCTTTTCTAGGTAGCTACATGCTTCAGCTATTTTCACCGTGATATCTGTTAGCAAATGAACATTTCCGCAGGACTGGACCAAATGTAACATTTCAGTGTTTCGCACAACAAATTATTCTACATTTAGGACATCCTCCTACCTGTATCATATATTATTAGACCATACCCACATATACTTATATTCAGTGTTATTTTAAAAGGCAAAGTGAATTCAAGTTAAAACAGTTACCTGAAGATGATATGTGGATCGCTGTCATTCTCTGCCAATATGTCTTCTGGCAAAATAATAGACTACATCAATGCGCTCCTGACTCCAACATGGACATTCTAGTGACCGCAACTTGGGTTGTAGCGCCATCTGGCTGATAAATATACCCAGTGTTTTTACAGGCGTTAAACAGGTGTTGTGCCGAATTCCGACTCCCCGGCAGAATCCTACTCCCCTCGCATGCACGCGCATATAGGCGCTTCAGATGATAATGGCGATTTCCGTTGTTTCTATGCACAAATAAGAACTAATTTTTAAGGATCTACCACAGGGAATGATGCAGCATTATCTATATCCAAAATAAAGACACTGATTCACGGGTGTTAAATATTTTTAATAAAATCAGGGCTCTCAAGTTTTGGATTCATGTCAGAGTTTGAGAGTTGTTGACGGGGGGGGGTGGCGAACGTGATTGTTGAGCGGGGGGGGGGGGGGGGGGGGGGTGGCGAACGTAAGTTGTTGAGCGGGGGGGTTGTATATCGCGATCGATCGCCAGTGGAGGGCGACATAGATATGGATCAGAGGTAAATAAACTAGTTTTTTTTTCTCGCCATGTGAAATCGGAAGTGTGGCGTGTGAGCGTGTGAAGACGGTCAAATGCGTGTCACACGCTCAATGCGTGAGACTTGAGAGCCCTAAAATGTATGTAGGCCTATGAGATTGGTTGTTACCGTAGCACTCAGGAGGAGCGAATGCCTTTCAAACTAAGAATTAGGGGTGGGCGATACTCTGAATTTTGGTATCGATACGATACCGATACGATACTGGTCAGTATCGCCGATATCGATACCGATACCGATACTTCCAAACCGTTGGGGGGGGGGCGATACTTTTTACTTTAAATTATAATCCATTAATATAATAATTTATATAGTTTTGCTGATGCTGGTCCAGCGTGTCGCGTGCCAGTGATTATGCCTCGTGCCAATGGTGGCACGCGTGCCATAGGTTGCCGACCCCGGCTGTAGACGGTCAACCAGTTTCAGCTGTGGAAAATTCAATTAAAACAGGCGAATACACCACAATTAAGCCAACTACAGGAAAGTCTGATGTATGGAAGTCATATTCCATTGTAATTAATGGAGAGGGAAATCAGCTTGTTGTGATTGATATCAGAAAGTGTTGGTGTACGTCACCTGACGGCATGTGTTTGGACTGTGGTAAGAAATGGGACAGCGCGATCCATCGCTATATTGCTGTTTTAATAAATACATAAGAAAATTTCAAGTACTAAATCTAATTAATTCAATTCATATTAGGATGGCGGGCGGGGGGCGACAGAAATGTGTATGTGGCGGGCGGATGCGGGATTAAAACAAGCGATTTTTTGGCCGGTGCGGGCGGGAGCGGGACTAAAACAAGCAGGTGTGGGTGGGAGCGGGATTAAAACAAGCGATTTTTTGGCGGGAGCGGGATTAAAACAAGCGGGAGCAGGCGGGAGCGGGATTTAAAAAGCAGTCCCGCGCAGACCTCTAAACTGCAGCAAAAGAATCGATATTTTCGCCGTGGTATCGATCCGATACCGATCCTCACCTTTGTATCGATACTATCGATATAAATATCGATCCGCCCACCCCTACTAAGAATTACGAGAACAGTAACACACTTGATATACCGAAATTCACCTCCGACTACGTGACCTCGCCATATTACTTTGTTCCACGTCGTTACTGACAACCGTGCATCTTATATATCTTAATGACAACCTGACTTATTTCATCTTTAATAAGATAAAATATAAAAGACAATTATTACCTAAATTTATCTTATTATGTAGCTAGGACAAACCTAGTGAACTAAGTTATAATCACAGTACTCAAACCCACCCCGATTAACAGGGGAGTATAAATTTGGCAATAACAGAACACCTGCCGAAATCTTACTCCCCTCATGATCTCAGGTTTGGAGTGTCTGACTGAAATGTCAATATCAATGTCAATGTCAATTTATTTATAGAGCACATTTAACACAACATTAGTTGACCAAAGTGCTGAACAGATTAAGAAACTTAAAAATTACAATACGTGGACTAAAAACAACAACCAAATAAATCAATAATTACATAAAAGCCAAAGAACAATAATGAGCTTTAAGCTTAGATTTAAAACTTGAAAGAGTAGGTGCCAATCGAATTTGCAGCAGTAACTCATTCCAGAGTTTCGGGGCGGCTACTACAAATGCTCGGTCCCCCCTCTGCTTCAGCCTAGTTTTGGGAACAACCAGCTGAAGCTGATCCGCAGATCTTAGGGGCCGAGCTGGAACATAGCGCACAAGCAGATCCATCATATAACTGGGTGCTAACCTGTTAAGAGACTTGTACACTAAAAGTAGAAATTTGAACTGTATTCTAAAAACCACTGGGAGCCAATGAAGTGAAGCCAGTACAGGAGTGATGTGTTCCCTCTTCGACGTACGTGTCAATAACCTTGCAGCAGCATTTTGTACCAATTGTAACTTAGCAGTCAAGGAATGGCCAACACCAACATATAGAGAGTTACAATAATCGAGTCTTGTAGAAATAAAGATATGAATTACTTTCTCCAGATCAGAGAACGATAAAAATGGCTTGATTTTGGCTAGCTGTCTTAATTGAAAGAAACTAGACTTAACTACTGCATTTATCTGCTTATCAAATTTAAAACCATCATCAAATATTACACCCAGGTTTTTGACTGATGACTTGGTAAAAGTCTGCCAATGGCCCAGGTTCCATTGGGGGCTAAATGCTGCTCTGTCTTGGCCAAATAAGATAATTTCATTCTTGGTCTCATTTAAATTAAAAAAATTAAAAGCCATCCACGCTTTTATTTAATCAAGGCAACTCAATAAAGTAGTCAAAACTGTGCCATCCTGCTTCTTTACAGGTAAGTAAATCTGAGTGTCGTCGGCATAACAATGAAAGGAGATACCATACTTTCTAAAAATGGCTCCCAAAGGTAGCATATAAAACGTAAATAAAAAGGGGCCTAAGATCGATCCCTGAGGAACCCCACACGAGAGAGATGCTGCTAATGACACAAACTCCCCACTGCTAACCACAAAACTCCTATCCGATAAGTATGACCGAAGCCACTCAAGGGCAAGGCCTTTAACTCCAACACAACATTCCAAACGCTCAACAAGAATATTATGGTCAATAGTGTCAAAAGCAGCAGTTAAATCTAAAAGAATAAGAACAGCACAATCACCAGAGTCTGTAATTATTAATAAGTCATTAAACATTTTCAGAAGGGTTGTTTCTGTACTATGGAGTGCTCTGAAGCCAGATTGAAAAACCTCATAGATATGATTTTCATCTAAATAAGATTTCAGCTGTAGAAACACAACTTTCTCTAATATTTTCGACATAAACGGAAGTTTGGAAATAGGCCTAAAATTTGAGAGCACAGTTGGATCCAAATTGGACTTTTTAATTGTTGGATGGACCACCGCTTGTTTCAAATACCTAGGGACAATTCCTGTAGATAAACTACTATTAATAATAATTACAACCTCAGGTCCTATAGTCTCAAATACCTTCTTAAAAAATCGAGGATCCAATACATCAAAAGGACAAGAACTCGTATTTAATTGGCCAACAATTTCCTTCAGCTGCCTAAAAGAGACAGGCTCAAACTGCTCAAAGACAGTAGAGCTAGTCACTAAGGCAGGCGGGGCATAAGAAGAAGGACACTTAATAGAAGACCTTAAATTTGTGATTTTCTCATTTAAAAAATTTGAAAAATTTTCACAAATATTTAAAGAGGACTTAAAACATACAGGATTATTGCCGTTCAGTGCAGTGTTAATAGTATTAAATAATGTACGTGGTTTATTATTTTGGATAATGGTAGAAAAATACAGATTTTTTTTTCTGCCTTCACTGTTTTTTGATACTTAAACCATTTTTCTTTAAGTATCTCATAAGATACCTGTAGCTTATCCTTTTTCCATTTACGTTCTGCTTTCCTACACTCTTGCCTGGCTGCACGGGTAGTGGAATTGAGCCAGGGTTCATTTTTTAACTTAAAAGGAATAAATAAATATTAAATGCTAAATAAATTTAAGTGGAGCTATGTTATCCAACAAATTACTACAGGTAGACTGGAAAGCTGCTAGTATATCGTTGGGATTGTGGAGTTCATAAAAGGCATTACCAGATTTAAAAGTATTAAATGTAGCAATAAAACGTTCAGCAGTATTTTCATTTAAAATACGAGAGTATCGACCCATTACAGAGGGAGCAACAGTCTTAACCTGTGATGTTTCAAACCTAATGGGATTATGATCTGAAAAAACTGCATCGTCCAGTTCAAGACTGTTCACAGGAACATTAAAAGATAGAACAAGGTCAATAGTATGCCCCTGTTCATGTTTAGGGCCCTTTACTGACTGCACAAGATTAAAAGAATCCAAGAGATCCAAAAATTCTTTGGTCAAAGGTTTGTCTGGGCAACATACATGAATATTAAAGTCCCCCATAATTAAAACCCTATCGTGTTTGACCATCAAATCTGCTAAAAATTTTGAAAAGTCGTTTAAGAAGTCCTTGTTGTATTTTGGAGGACGGTAGATTATGGCACAAGCAATTGGATGGATACAGTCCAGCTCAAACAGCAAAAGTTCAAAGCTGCAGTAGGATGCGGCTGGCAGCATTCTGCAGCTGATATCGTCTCTAAAGATACATGCTACCCCACCTCCCTGCCCAGTACTTCGAGGTACATGTAGACACCAGCAAGCTGCCGGCAACAGATCGCTAAAAACGCTTAGCTCACCAGCATTGGTCCATGTCTCAGTTACACACATCACATCCAGCGTATGCGTGGTAAAAAAATCATTAAGGATATGTGCCTTGTTACTCAACGATCTGGCGTTTATAAGGGCTATCCTTGTAAGGGTTGCTGGTGAGGAGACAGCCATCCGGGGTGCCCGCCCCAGCGGGCGAAGATTATGTAAATTCGCTCCTCTCCCGCATCGCCGAGCAGAGAAAACTCCATGAGTCCACTTCACTTCACATACCAATAAGAGCAAGCGGAATTCGTAACCACCTTATGTATCCGAATTTCAGAGCTAGCTGGTAGCTGTCTTTTCAATTTCACTAGCAGTCCCGCACGTTTGCCACGCCGTCTAAAACGACTCTTCCGCGAGAGCAGGCCCGGTTCCCGTAACAGGTGACCAGGTATTCCTGCTAAGAAGGGAGGGCATGAAAATCGCCAATTGTAGTCTCCTTGTCCAGTATTTTGTTTTGTTTTGACTTATCTAGATGTGTGGTCCTACCATGTAAAGCATGTATTTTATTTCAGTGTTCACGGTGGTCTTGAAGTTGTGAGACAGAAAACGTCTGTAATAAAACTTTAAACCATCAGTCGGAGCGAGGCACCTTTTTCAATTAGTGAAGAAAAGGTTGGGATTAGCTATAGTGAACACGTTGTGTCGAGTGCAGCTTAGCCCGACGCCTAAAAACTTGAAGGACACCGAGCGGTGTATGCAATTTGTGTTCTTCTCGCAAGCCATGCTGAGATGGACGAGGGAGAGGAAGAAAAGACCATCGTATTTTGAAGATTGCCGCTCCTTTTTCCACCTCAAAAGCCTGCTCGGTGCATTGCAACTGCTGAGTGTCATGTTGAGGACCCCGGCCCCTCCCTTTTGGGCGTGTGTCTACGTCGTCTACGTCTACTCGTCGTCGTCTGTGGATCTCCGTGGGTGTGGTTGTGTCTTGTGATAATCCGTCTCACCTGTGGCTCGTCTCGTAATCACGCGGGCTTATGTGGTTTGTCTATTTAATGTGCGCAGTGTCCTGTGCTCGTCGTTGTCTGAGTCTACGTGTTGGGACTCGTTTGTTCCTTGTTATACGTGCGCTGTCTGCGCTCTACGTGTGTATAAAATAAAAGTGACGTGTGCTCTGGAGAGCGCTTCGTGACGGACGCTTCGCCGAGGGTGGTCACCCTCCAGACGCAGGACTGAGCGCGTCGGATTCGCCCATCGATGTGGGTTCGAGGCACTCGGTCCTGTTGGCACCCCGGTACGGGTAGTGCCCTTGCAGGGTACCCGCGGGTCCTTAAAAAGTCTTAAAATGTCTTAAATTTAGTTTTCCATATTCAAGGCCTAAAAATGTCTTAAAATGTCTGGAATTTTATGAGGGGAGGCATTAAATTATTATAAGTGTGTGTTGTTCAGTTGTTCTGGCGCGATGTGAACTTTGCCGAATCTAGCGCTAATGCAGAAAATAACCGCTCCAGGGTCCTAGTGCTAGATTCCTAGCGTTGGAGTATACGGCCAACGCCAACACCCCCCCCCCCCCCGTCAACAATTCTCGTTCGCCACCCCCCCCCCCCCCCCCCCCCCCCACCCCCCGTCAACGATGTGGAACACACCTGCATCCCCAGTAATAGTATTATTTTTTCTTGTGAGAGGTATTAAAAAGGTCTTAAAAGTCATTGAATTTGAGATTTAAAAATGTGCAGATACCCTGCCTTGGTGGGGGCATCTGTCACGTTGAGGACCCCGGCCCCTCCCTTTTGGGCATGTGTCTACGTCGTCTACGTCTACTCGTCTGCGTCTGTGGATCTCCGTGGGTGTGGTTGTGTCTTGTGATAATCCGTCTCACCTGTGGCTTGTCTCGTAATCACGCGGGGCTTATGTGGTTTGTCTATTTAATGTGCGCTCACGCAGTGTCCTGTGCTCGTCGTTGTCTGAGTCTACATGTTGTGACTCGTTTGTTCCTTGTTATACGTGCGCTGTCTGCGCTCTACGTGTGTATAAAATAAAAGTGACGTGTGCTCTGGAGCGGATTCGTCTCTTATCCTTCACGCCGCACCCGACATCACACTGAGACAAGCAAAATATGCCGTCGGATCGCGTTGATCCGTGTGTCATTCTCGCTAACCATTAAGAGGGCAACTGAGCGCCGTGGTCGTGAGTGGCAATATCAAACCCTTGACTTTTAGGTTTTCTTCAGTTGATAAGAAACAAACATATTTTGTAAATACTTAAATAAGTGTGATAGGCAATTGTGTGCCATTTTTTAGTCTGTGTGTGAATATTTCTAGTCTACGTTGATAAGTAATATGACATTCCTACTTTGGATATCTTGTTTGAGTAGGTTGTGTATGATTGATAATTGAATTATGTCATGGTGAGGCGGACCCCTACCAGCCGCCTCCATCCACAGCGGCTGTTGTTGTGTGACGTCATGTGCGTCCCTCAGGCGGGCGGAGCCCGTGATCCGCCTCACCTGAGGGTCGTTTGTTTGCCTATATATGTCTTATCTTTGTACCAGTTGATCGCTGGTCATTATATCCTTAATTTGGAGATATTGCACGGGTTTTTGGTTTGCACACTTTCTATTAAACCATCCTTTTTCCCTGAGACTTGGCGTGATCGCTTCCTTTTTAGTTCGCACACCCTGCCCGTCACAAATTAACACTGATGATTACTTGTAGCATAAGTTCTGCTTAAAGTTAAGGTTTACGATTTGATTACTACTTTATAGTATTGTTTCAAAACAATTAAGAAAATGGCTCAATGCAAAGAGAGTGTTCTTTTATTTGAGGGAGTAATTCATGCTCTTGAAGAAGACAAAAATAGAATTACAAACCAAGTTAACAACTGCAATAGATGCAACATTAAGGGACCAAATGATAGAACGCATAGCTGAAATTGATAACAGTCTGCAAACACATAGCGTAGATAGCCTGGAGCCAACTTCTGAACCTAAACAACCAAGGTGATCAGAAAGAGATTGAAGACCAACTGAAAAATGGCTTAACTATGCAAAGGAAGAGAGTGCAAAAAAGGAAAGAATGTTTATGCTGACTTATGTAACTTTCAAAGGTGAGGTTCAGTACATTAGGAGCAAACTCAAAGAAGAATGTGACAAAGAGAATCTTGAAAGTATGATGACTACTTTGGAAGGATATGAGTCACACTTAAAGCAGGAGTACGAAAGCTTACATGCATTGACCACACCAAGTCAAGAAATAAGACGGCGAATGGATAGCTGCACCTCAGTAACCAAAGATGTAGTTACTTTGTTGAAAATGCACTGCCTAGAAGTAGGCAAAGAGTTTGATGCTGCTGCAGTAAAGGAATCACTCTGTAAATTACTTCAGAGAGATGATGTGAGATCAATATATGGATCCACTGTATCAAGAGCAGAAGTAGATAGTGTAGCAGGAAGTCAGATGTCAATAAAGAAAGCAGAAGCAGCAGCACGTTTAGCATCAAAACCTACCGAAATAAACAGAGAGAGGGAAATCGCTGCACAAAGAAAGGAAGTGCTCGCTCAGCAAGAAAAACTGAAGATGCTGGAACGCCAAAGGGATCTGGAAGCTATGCAAGCTGAATATGATGTGTATGTGAAGGAGGAAACGAAAATTTGTGCTGATATAAGGGAAAGGAAAGAAATAACTTCAAGTCCGCCCCGGCATAACGCCACTCCATGTGTTCAGATTCTCCATGGCACATTAGTTCCTCCCCATTCTGACAAACAGTCAGAACAAAAGTTGAATGAAGCAACACTAGTGAAAGCCTTCAAAGAATCGTTGATGATGACAAGACTTCCGGCACCGGAACCATCTGTGTTTACTGGTGATCCTCTTGCATTCATTGAATGGCAGACCAGTTTTAAGGCCTTGATAAAGACTACTTGTGCAAGCCCAGCACATAGGCTGTTTTACCTCAGAAAATACATAAGTGAAGAAGCGCTGTCTGTGCTGGAAGGAACCATTTACCGAAGAAGCATATATGCAAGCCTGGGATGCACTGAACAAGCGCTATGGCCATCCATTCATAGTGCAAAGAGCCTTTCAGGGTAAACTTAGTAGCTGGCCCAAGATAGGACCAAAAGAGCCACTTAGATTAAGAGAGTTCAGTGATTTTCTTGTGTCATGCAAAAATGCAATGCTTCACATATCGGGTCTTAAAGTTCTGGATGATTGTGAGGAGAATCAGAAGTTACTTCAGAAACTTCCTGACTGGGCAACATCTCGATGGAATCGACTTGTCACCAAGGAATCGGATGACGGCAAGCCATACCCATGTTTTGAAGAGTTCTCAAACTTCTTATCCGAGGAGGCACGCATCGCCTGCAACCCGGTGTCCTTGCTTCATGCTTTGAAAAAGACAGAGGAGAAAGCAGGTACAGAAGCTAAACACATTAAGACCAGAACCCTAGTGACAACGACAAGGGTTGCTCAATGAAAGGCTCACCCTTCCAAGGATTCAGGTGAATCGGTAGGCTCGACAGTTAGTCCATCTGCTGCTCAAACAAATAAAATGTATATGCTGTCAACAAAACCACTTTATTTACAAATGTTGCGCTGACTCTTGAAGAAAGGAAATAATTTGTCAGAACCAACAATATGTGCTTTGCTTGTTTGAGAGTTGGTCATGTTGCAAAGGATTGTCAGAGAAGGGCTACTTGCAATGTTTGTAGAAAGTCATCCAACTCCGTTTCATGATGAACCGGCTCAAGAGGAAAGGCCTGAAAGTACTTCTACTGCCTTGTGTAGTATGAACGTAACCAATATTGACCGCACTTCAATGATACTCCCAGTGTGGATCTCTAGTACTGTCAGGCATAGCCCAGAGATCTTGGTGTACGCACTGTTAGATACACAATGTAGCAATACATTTGTTATTGAAGAAGTGTGCAACAAACTGGAAGTGCACACTGAACCTGTTAAACTCAAGTTGTCAACAATGACTGACAGGTCAGTAGCGAATTGTCTCAGAGCCAGTGGGTTAAAGGTCAGAGGATACAGTTCTGAAGAATGCATTGAACTACCACCAGCTTACACCCGAGAAGATATCCCGTTGGAGAAGACCAGTATTCCAACTTGGAAAACAGCCAAAGAATAGATACACTTACGTAGCATAGCTGACGAGATGCCAGATTTGCTAGACTGTCCTGCTGGACTGCTAATAGGCTATGACTGTGTCAGAGCTCTAAAACCGAAAAGGGTCGTATCTGGAGCTGAGCATGAGCCTTACGCAGTGAAAACAGTCCTCGGGTGGAACATAGAAAGGGGTGTCTTCTTATTCAATGTGATTCATCAAGGAAAACTAGTCACTCGACAAGGCATCTTATCCATAGTTGCCAGCATATATGATCCATTAGGATTTCTGGCCCCTTACATCCTGACTGGGAAAAGAGTCTTGCAAGAAATGTGCAAGCGAGGTGTAGGCTGGGTTGAGCCCATCCCGCCGGAATTAAGGCCAAAGTGGGAGACATGGCTCACTGACCTGAACAATCTTCAAACCATTCAAATACCAAGGTGCTTTGTACCCAACAATCTTGGCAGGATCCAGAAACATTAGAAGAGCCATGACTTTAGACATTTTTAAATAAAAGTTTAAAATACTTCTCACTTGTTATTCTGGAACGGCACTTTAATGTTTTTTTCTCCTTTATTGCACGTATTGCATCATTTACATCATATATATATATATATATATATATATATATATATATATATATATATATATATATATATATGTGGCGAGTGTAAATTGTTAGCGGAGGGGAGGTGTAAATGGACACAAATTAAGTATTATATCGCGATCGATCGCCAAGTATAAATGCCTCCGCCGAACAGAGCGTTGAGGAGCGATTTCGATTGGAGGATCGTGCTCTATTTTTTATTATAAATTTTTTTGCTGATGCTGGTCCAGCGTGTCGCGTGCCACTGATTATGCCTCGGCGTGCCAACGGTCGCCCGCGTGCCATAGGTTGCCGACCCCTGCTGTAGAGCCTTTGAATATTATAATATATATATACACACACATATGCATGCATACATACACACATACATTCACACACGCATATATATACATGTGTGCATGCATGTGTACACATATACACACACATTCATGCACACACATACATGCATACACACACATGCATACACCTACATACATATATACACATACCTACACACCCATACACATGTACCTACATACCTACACATACATATACATTAGGGATGCACCGAAAATTCGGCCACCGAAAATTTTCGGCCGAAATGGCTTAAATTTGCATTTTCGGTTTTCGGCCGAAATACTTTCATCACCGAAACAACACGGCCGAAACAATGTGTTGTGATGACGCAAGCAAAAATCGCCTGCACGTGTTTATTTGGATAAAGCTAGCAAAAAAGTTTTCCAGTGATGGTGCCAAGGAAAAGGACATTACACCAAAAATTATGGAACTCGTTGCCTTGGATGATCAGCCGTTCTCTGTCGTAGAGGATGCGGGATTTCGTAGGCTAATAGAGAACATTGAGCCCCGTTATGTTTTGCCGAGCAGACGACATTTCTCAAAAGCGTGTTTACCTGAGCTGTTTAATGTTGTTGCAACTCACGTCACGTTTTTATGAGAGAATTTATATTTATCTTTCAGGCCAGTCAGTTATAATTAAATTTAACTCGTATAAAATACATATATTTATCCTCTCAGATAAAAACGGTCTGGAAGCGAGTTAAATTTAATTAATGGTCGGCCTTTGTCAGCGTTATCGCCGTTAACGGCCCACCACTAATTTTATTTTATAATATGCATTACTGTAATGTCAGTGCTAAATACATATTTTCAAATCAAATTTTGTAGTTGATTTATTCTTTGAATAGCAATGCTTTGATTTTAGTGAGGTTAGCCATAAATCCAATGTTACTAATAATTGGCATAATGTATTTCGGTGTTTC
This sequence comes from Brachyhypopomus gauderio, assembly GCF_052324685.1. NCBI lineage: Eukaryota > Metazoa > Chordata > Actinopteri > Gymnotiformes > Hypopomidae > Brachyhypopomus > Brachyhypopomus gauderio. The sequence continues at coordinate 10,643,164 of NC_135217.1, forward strand.
GGTTTTCGGCTTTCGGCCTTGGTTTCCTCATTTTCGGTTTTCGGTTTCGGCTAAGAATTTTCATTTCGGTGCATCCCTAATATACATACATACATACAAATGAATTTCACTATACATTCCAGATCGGAGAGTTGATTCGAGAGGGAGATAGAGCGCAACAGTGAGTGAGGTCGGAAAAGATAGAGAGAGAGAGACCGACCGCTCATTCAATTTTATAATATAGGAACCTAAAACAACCAAGGGGTTATGACTTTGTCACAGTATAGCGTTCCATTGACAAAAAGTTTGTCAACTGTGATGACTGCTTTTTTTCCCTCTTTAATGAAGACTTTTCTGAATAAAATAGTTTTAATGTTTGAAATTTATTGTAGGGCTTGACTACCAGCAATAATGGGGTATCGCAATACTGCAAATGTTCAGGGGGTTACTCCATGACAGGGGTGGTAAGTAACTAATTACTCACATTACTGTAATTGAGTTTTTTTTTTGAGTAATTTGTAATTTTCTGAGTAGTTTTTGAAATGTGTAATTTTTACTTTTACTTGAGTACATTTTGACCTAAGTGGTTTTACTTCACTACATTTGAACGCCCTCACATTACTGAGTAAAAAAAATATTGATGGTGAAAAATTAAATGCGGGCAGAAATTTAAACTTCTGAGTCCCAGAACTGAAGGCCAATTGCATAATCAGGTCGTAATCTGGTGCACCTTTTTTTCCAAAAGAATGAGATTGTTCTATCTTTAAATCTTCTATCTATCAGGTTCTGTGGGATCCTGTGGACATTTTATTGTGAAAAGTGGAATCCTGTGGGCACTGTATTTTGAAAAGTTGGATCCTGTGAGCGTTTTAAATAGTGGAATCCTATGTGCATTTTGTTTTATTTTGAGATGTGGGATACTGTGGTCATGTTGTATTTTATTTTGAGTTGTAGCAACCTGTGGGCATTTTATTGTGAATAGTGAGATCCAGTGGGCACTGTATTTTGAATAGTTGGATCCTGTGAGCACTTACATTTAAATTGTGGGATCCTATGAGCATTTATTTTTTTTTGATGTGGGATCCTGTGGGCATTTTATTGTGAGTAGTGGAATCCTGTTGCATTTTAGTTTGATTTGTGGCATCTTGTGGGCACTTAATTTTGTGTGCATTTTGTTTTTTGAATAATTTGTAATTTGAATTTCTTTATTCTTATCATAGTGTTGTCCGTTGGACAATAGGACTGAAAATTGTTTGCACTTTATGGTACAGGTTGTGTCTCACGGTCACAGCTCCGGACCCCTCCCTGTGGGCGTGCCATTATGTCCATATTTGTAGTTCCGTGGGTGTGGGTTGTCTGTGAGCGTGTTCGTAGTCGCACCTGTGCCTTGTCTCGAGATCACGAGGGTATGTGTTAATCACCTATTTAATGTGCATTCGCGCAATGTCTTGTGCTCGTCTTTGTCTAAAGTTTCGTGCCTGCATGAGTGTCTAGCTATTCGTGCTTACTCTCCGCACGGAGCTTACACGTCAATTGTCCATTAAACATTCTATGTACACCGTAACCGTCATGGTGCTTGTCTCCTCATCCACGCATTACATTGTGACTGTCCTTGTGCTGTGAGGACGTATGTTCCTGAGCCCAGCTGATCTTTTTGCAAGTGTGTATTTGCACTTAAATACACTTTGAAATCGATTAAAACAACTTGTGCTGAATTTGGTTCATGATTCATCCATGCATTTAATAACTTAAAGTAACTAAGTAACTTTTACTCAAATTGCATTTTAAATGAAGTAATTTTGTACTTTTACTTGAGTAAATTTTGAGATGGATAATTGTACTTTTACTCAGTAGATTTTAGGCAAAGTAATGATACTTTTACTCAATTACAATTTTCAATTTTCCAGTACTCTTTCCACCTCTGCTCAAGAGAGTCTTTTGGGATTTGATTTTCTGTCAAAATATGGAGTAGTGTTGAATTTTGCAGAAAGGATATGTTTCATTATGGGAAGAAGATTGCCTTTGGTGAGTGCTACTGGGGCAGAACCTCCACCTGTTGTGGTGGTTCAGTCCGATGTATCTGTACCCCCACGTAGTGAGATTATTATCCCTGGGGCTGTTGAGGGTGTGAGGAGCGGTTTGGAGGGTATGTTGGAGCCATCGGCATCCTTTATGAACCGTTGTGATGTGTTGGTTGCTCGGGTTATATGTAAAGTGATGGAAGGTACCCTATCCGTTCGGATGATTAATGTCACTGATGCTGAGTTGTTATTAAGGGGAGGTATGAAGATAGGCACATGGTTTGGTGGAGCGTTTTAACCGCACACTCCTTGCAATCCTGTTTTTGTTTGTGGAAGCAAATCAGTCTAACTGGGATTCATTGTTACCTTATGTAATGATGGCATATAGGAGTAGTGTCCATGCGAGTACAGGGTTTACCCCATACAAAGTGTTGTTTGGGAGGGAAATGGTCCTACCTGTGGATATTATGCTTAATGTGGGAGGGGATCGAGGGTTTACGTCAGTGAATGAGTGTTTCAAATTGGCTGAGACCTTTTCTTCTGTACTAGTGGCGGTGAGGGGGCATCAGGCTAGGGCTTCTAGCCAGCAGAAGCTGAGGTTTGATTTTAAAGCCATGTCTCAGTATTTCTCTGAAGGAGAATTGGTGTGGGTTCAGAATAAAGCCAGGAGGAGAGGCTTGTGTCCAAAACTTCAGCGCTGGTTTAACCCTTACAGAGTATTGGAAAAACTCACTGATGTGTTGTATAGACTCTCACCCACACAGGGGGGGCCTGAATTGGTGCTACACTTGAATCTCCTTAACCCTTATCTCTCTCCCCTCCCAGAACCGGCACGAGACGATGGAGGACATTCAGGCGCAACCTCCACGGCATAAGCGGACTAACCATCAGGAGGGTGTGAGCTGGAGTTAGAACTGGGCCCCACGGAGGTGGCAGAGTGGTGGGGAGGTAGTACAAGGGCCGGCAGGACCCAGTGCGGGGCCTGCTGGGGCCTGTGTAGGAAGGCAGGGGCCCATAGAGGAGAACTCCGGTGCTGGGTCTGTTGAGGCGGGGTCCAGGAGGGGGCTGGACGTTCCGGGCCATGAGGAATGTTCCTCGGGGGCCGAGGGACATGAGTCGTTGGAAGGTGGAGGTGAGGTGAGAGGGGGGCGACGTGAGTGGAGGCCGCCCACCTGGACTCGGGATTGTGAGATGTTGTAGTGATGACCCGAGGACAGGTCTGTTGGGTTGGGGGGGGGGGGAGTGTAGTGAGCTGTGAAAGGGTGTGTTCAGGGCAGAGAATGCACTGAGTGCACCTGTGAGTAATTGGGGACTGATGAGGGTGAGCTATATAAGGGGATGGGTGATGTGAGGGAGGAAGGCTTGGTTTGGGCAAACTTTGGCGAGACAGCATCTGTGCTTAGAGTGGTGCGGGAGGGTGTCGTTCGCTGCGGTTAGAGCAGCCGGCGACGAAGCTAGCTAGCAGCTGGCTTAGATGCTCCTGCGTTAAGCCTGGTTTATACTTTCGCAAGCGACCGTAGCGCGCGACTCCACCCACCGCGCGCGACCCTGCGCGAGCGGTGTAGGCGTTTATACTTTCGCAAGCGTCACTGCAGTGTTCTCCGAAACGATAGGTGGCAGTGGAGAATAAAAAACCTCTGCAAAATCGGTGAAAGAACATTTTTACCTGACCAGAGACGTATATATACACATCAGGCATCAAACGTAAATATGTCTTTGCAGTGTTGTCCGAAACGATACGTTAACAAATACGAGCCTCTTGTAATTCCAGGACAAAACATGAGAGAACGTGAAGACGTTAAGATTGGGCGTGAAAATAAACAACCATTAAATAATGTGATAAAAAAGCGAATTATTTCGATTAATTTTGAGTATATGTATAAATATTTAACTTAATTAAGTTTAACGTGCTGGGAAATATTGAAATGGACCTTTAAAGTGACGTACAAGTGTTTTAATTCCACCTTGTAAAGGTGGATGAACCCGGCAAACATGACTTTGTCCATCGCGCTGAAGCGCGGCGCGCGCGCGAAGTAACAAAATTCGAGAGGTGCACGACCTCGCGAACGGACAGAGCCACAGCGATTACGTCATTTTCGCCGCGCGGACCCTCAAGTATAAACCAGGCTTTAGGAGGGGAGGAGTGATTACCTCCTGTAGCAAGATAGCGGTGGGAGTTAGTGTAGGACTTGCCCGTGCCGCTGTGGAGCCTAGCCTGTGAAAGGACTAAACAACGCCATAAGCTCAGACCCTGAGGGAGGTTCTTATTCGCCGGCGAGATAAGTAGTGGTTTTAGAAACAATTATATTGTTGCTTGTTTTTAGTGTTCTAAATCAAAGGATAGGGAAGGCGTGTGGTTGTGGAGTGGATTAGGGGGTCCTTTAGTGTGCGGTGGTGCTTGCCCATTTTATGACGTGCTATTTAAGTGGTCTGTTGGGTTGGCTGTTTGCGGTGATAGTGACATTGAGGGTTGCGGTGGGGTGGTGTGTTATCTTAAGGATAGCGTGGCCTCTGATTCCACGTACATAGCGATCGCCTGACCTGACCTATATGTTTTTGTTATAATTAATAAAGTGATGTAAAAACGCCTCAGGGACCGGACCTTCCTGGTTTAACAAAGGTGGTGGCAGCAGTTTCGCTACCTCGTGAATTTAGGATAATTATAACAATATTTTATTATTCAGGACAGAAACAGCCATAGCAGGCAGTGAAGTGGCTAACCTTTGGACGTTTCTGAGAAAGCGTGGACTTCCAGAGCATAACATTTTGAAAATGAAGCAAGATAAGGTTAGTTTGGCCATTTTAGAATGAAACGATGATGGCTAGCAGGAATGGAACACAGCTAGCTACTTAACTTTACTCAAGTATGTGTGATAGAATGCAACTATTAACCACAGCTAGGTGTGTGTGTGTGTGTGTGCCCGTTAGAGTGAGCAAGCGTGCGTGTGTGTGTCACTATATGTGCGAATCATAATATAATCAGCGTGCTCCTATTTGAATTATGTAAATGAATTTTGTGCACGGACGTAATTTGGGGGGACGGGGGGACATGCCCCCCCCCTACTTTTTCAAAAGCTGGTTTTGGTCCCCCCCAGTTTTTACGGTTAAAACCAAATATTTAAATAGCGACGAATCCATGTCCCCCCACTTTTGAAATCAAAATTACGTCCATGATTTTTTGGCTTCATTTTTCCCCATTTTACACTGACAAAACCTGAAGTATGGCTGTTTTAGGACTAGTCAAAATGCAGGTTTTCATATCAAATTACCTGTACGCATGAATACACTTTATCAGACGTGATCCTGGTTGTTTAGAGTTAAAGCCAGAGACCGTATATATAAGTGGACTGGACGAGTGAAAAGTGAAGGCTCTGTGAGTCAGCTGCCCTCTAGTGGCTGGCTGCAGTACAACTTTTAACCCCGCCCATTCCCATGTAAGTGAACGGGCCGGACGAGAAACTTTGAATTTTTATTACACGTAAAATAAGTTTTTTGAGCAATTATATTTTGTCAATTCTATAACACCCCATTGCGTTAGTATCTCTCCCAGTGTTTTTCTCTACGATAAACAGATTTTATAGAAGTTAAGTGTTATTTAAAGGGGTGTGGCGATAAGGTGATTGACGGTTAATAGCTGCGTTGGTTGACGCTCAAACGTGAACGCGCTCAACATCAAAACCCTCTACAGCAAAAGTCTCGACAGCAGTATTAAAACCTTTTACCTTTGTTTATTTTGTAAAGCGTCAAGTTTTTATACTGGTGGGCGTATCCTAACGAATGCATCCAAGATGGCAGTGTCCGTGCGGCCATCTTGGTGGCTTCAAAAGTTCACAATGGGAGTCAACGGTGATGTACCGTCCATTATATATACCAGGGGTTCTCAACTGGTCTCAGCCCGGGACCCACATTTTCTCATTGTCATTAAGTCGCGACCCAGTTTTATACAGTACAAATATTATAACCTCTGGTTATAACAAATTAAAAGGGTAAACAATTGGTGGTTACCATGGCAACAAGTTGGTTCTCATGCTGGGCTCCAGACAAAAAAAAATACTCAAGGAGCCAGTTGGTCCCAAAAGAAAAAATGAGACACCAATAACTTTTTCTAGGCTCCATAATAATATACAAAATAATAAACATTGCAACACTCACATCAGATCAGCTGTTATTTAGGATCTCTGTCGTCCAACATGCCTGATGTCTTTCTCTTCCTTGTAACTGTGGTTAAGTTGGCTTCATGTTCTCATTTTAAATGTACTACTATTACCGTCTACAAATGACCTTAACATGGACGAAAGTGGCGGTCGTAAAGGCCCCAGAGCACTGCGCACTCTGTTTTTCTTCAAAGATTTAAATAATTTTTAAACGATTCTTCATAAGATAAAAACAAGTTGTATAAATATTAAGTGCACATTTTGTCAAATCTTTCAATAGCTTTTAAAATGTCCATCATAAGAGCATAAAACAAGTTATAGTACATTAAGTGCATCCTAATCAACAACCTTGTTTTGTGGAATTATGGTGGCCCATTTAAAAGCTATTGAAATATTTGACAAAAACCACCACTCATTGGTGCAAGGTATAAATACCCATATTTTAGTTGTAGGTTGTTACTAAAGATGAACTTAATGTAATCCAACTACTTTGGTGGTCTTAGATGGACCGTTTAAAAGTTATTGAAATTATTGCAAAAAACGGAGTGCGCAGTGCTCTGGGGCCTTTACGGCCTCCACTTGCGTCCGTGTTAAGGTCATTTGTAGACGGTGCCTTAGATGTTGCAGCGGTGACAGCAGTATATTTAAAATAACATGTTTTAAAATACATATATTCCTGACGTAAACAAAGTTGTAGATGTTTGTCTTGGGTGCCAGAAATAGAAATTTGCATATTTTGGCACTTTTAACTTAAAGGTATTGAAGAAATAATTCCGAATATGCGAACGTGAAACGAACTTTACCAAGTTTCCTAGTATGAGTGACTTTTGATCCCATTAAAATTTACTTAAAACTATGTACAGTTATAAAGGAATGTGTCCTCTTATGGTCCGACAGAAATGTAGACTGTGTGAAAAAATCCAATAATTTTGGCTTCGCTATTTTCAACAAGCTAACGCTTAGTGCTAAAGTTTCAGCTCGGCTCCGCTGCTTTGCGAGTCATGCTGGTGATTCCCGCTTTTGTTAATGGGCAGAGCGAACATGAGAGTGGGAACTACAGCATATCGGTTAACTTTTAAAATACAACCTCAAAAGAAAATTGTGGATATTTTTCCAATGACAAAAAATCTTTACCCATAGAAAATAATGCTCTTGTATCACCTGTCACCACTGGCGAGTGAAATAATTTTATTACTCGCAAATTAATATTTATGGTCGCGATTGCGACCATTTTAGTCGCAGTCTGGAGCTGTGGCATGTGCCTCTGTCTTTTTTCAAGATAAAAGACGAGTACAAAATCAGAAGAGTACTTTTTTTTTAACAAGCTGTCCGCGACCCACCCAGAACGTGTCCGCGACCCACTTTTGGGTCGCGACCCACCAGTTGAGAATCACTGCATTAGACCACATCCGTACAGAGTAAGTCAACAAAAATGTTTAGGGCTAAGTAAAGAAATAGATTACCTGTTGGACAATGGTCTCGCCACACCCAGTACCAGTGCTTGGTGGTCACAGTGTGTGTTTGTGCCTAAGCCTGATGGGACATATCATTTGTGTACGGACTATCGCCGTGTTAACTCTGTTACGGTACCCGATTCGTTTCCTCTTCCTCGTATGGAAGTCTGTGTGGATAAGGTAAGCTCTGCTAAATTCGTTAGCAAATTAGATCTCTTGAAGGGTTATTGGCAGGTTCCTCTCTCTGAGAGAGCCTCAGAGATCTCTGCATTTGCTACACCTGACAGTTTTTTGCAGTGTACTGTGATGCCTTTTGGCTTACGAAATGCCCCAGCTACTTTCCAAAGACGAATGAATATAGTACTTAATACCTTGTTGTGAAGCCTACCTTGATGATTTGATTATCTTTTCAGATACCTGGCAGCAACATTTGAAAATGCTTGAAGCAGTTTTCTTGAATTTGCATGATGCAGCCTTGGTGTTGAATCTTGAAAAATGTGAGTTTGGCAAAAGCACAGTGAACTACCTAGGCAAGGTGGTTGGTTGTGGTCACGTTCGACCTTTGGATGCAAATATACAGGCTATCAAGGATTTTCCTGTTCCCAAGACTAAAAGGGACTTGAGGCGTTTTTTAGGTATGACTGGTTACTACCATTTGCTTTTGTAAGAATTTTTCTGATGTGGTTTTACCGTTAACCAATTTGTTGTGTTCTTCCATAACCTTTAAATGGTCCCATGGGTGCCAAGAAGCATTCGATGCGGCCAAGTCACTCTTGTGTAGCTCACCTGTGTTGCACGCCCCTGATTTGGAAATTGGAAGTGGACGCTAGTGGTTCAGGAGCTGGGTTGTTACAGGGAGACGCTATGGGAATCGATCACCCTGTTAGTTACTTTTCTAGGAAATTCGTGAAACACCAGTTAAATTACAGTACTATAGAAAAAGAGACTCTTTGACTCGGGATCCACCTCCTGATCCTCCGGGCCGGGACTTGGCTACCACCTCGCTCTGGCTCCGCCCCTCCACTTAGGCCTTGTGGATAAAAGAGGACGAAGATCCCAAGATGGGGGAAGAGATTGAGAGGAGATAGAGAGTAGAGGTGTGCCAAAAAATCAATTCATATATCAAAAATCGATTCCCATTTACTACGATTCAGAATCGATGTCCCAAAATCGATTCTAAGTCGTGGTTAAGTCTCGCGTTACGTAATTACAAAATTACGCGAGACTTTACGCAGCATGTTCTGGGACACACTCATGCGCAGAATAGGTTCAAAACACATGGAGGAAAGAGATATTCAACCTGTCCGGTCTTCATTTAAGGCAAAAATATGGGTTCATTTTGGTTTTTACCGAATGCCGGGGAAGACCGAACTGGACACAATGTAGCTCGTGTGCAAGGCTTGTGTAACGCGGTGAGCACGGGAGCATTAATATAGAGAAGGGTGAGAAATAATATAGAGAAGGATGGACCCAAGTGCCGGTGTTACGGTCAATTCAGTTCCCCCTGTTCCCCCCAAAGGGCGCATGCGCGAAATCAACGAAATCACGCATTAGTCTGCTGCTGGGTTATCGCCTTTACTCGATGTGTACACGTTATTATCCGGGTTGGTTTTGTTTCTCTAACTAAAGTTAACTTTGTGTGCTTGTGACTAACTGTGCTGTAAAGCTCAGGTGTTTTAGCAGAGGATTAAATGTACAAAAATTACTCCGATGTTTAATTGTTTACGCTACTTTTTCAGCCTTTCATTTTTTAGTTCGCTTGCATGCGAACTAAAAAAATGCGAAGATTTAATGCGTTTTTTAAACTATTTAAATTATTTATTGAAACATAAAGAGACGTGTATTGTTCACACTTTAAAGGTTGTTTTTTAACAGACTTATTTGTTGTTTGCTGTGTCCTGGATGTTCTACAGCCTAAAAGGACTTTTGTCTAAATACAAATTTTTTTTCTAAATACAAATAAAAATGTATTACACGACAAATGTTATCCCATTTGGCTTCACGCAATATTTAAATCACTTGAGCATGTGATATATTGTTTTTGCTTTACAGTGCAAGTTTTATCCAATGCACAGTGCTTTTACACTAAGAACAGGGGGAACGGATTTAACCGGAGCCCTGTGAAAAATGGTTCCCCCCCTTAAATGACAGAAAGTGTACATGTAAGGCACAACAATAAAGGTGGGGGTGTATTTGACTCTTATTCTTGTAAATAACAAGTTTTATTCACTGCACAGTGCTTTTACACTAAGAACACAGGGGGAACGGATTTTACCAGAGCCCTGTGAAAAATGGTTCCCCCCTCTTAAATGACAGAAAGTGTACATGTAAGGCACAACAATTAAGGTGGGGTTATATTTGACTCTTATCCTTGTATATAACAAGTTTTATCCACTGCACAGTGCCTTTACACTAAGAACACAGGGGGAACGGATTTAACCGGAGCCCTGTGAAAAATGGTTCCCCCCCCTTAAATGACAGAAAGTGTACATGTAAGGCACAACAATTAAGGTGGGGGTGTATTTGACTCTTATCCTTGTATATAACAAGTTTTATCCACTGCACAGTGCTTTTACACTAAGAACACAGGGGGAACGGATTTTACCAGAGCCCTGTGAAAAATGGTTCCCCATGTAGAATAACTGCTGGAGATTATATAGAGTACAATAATAGTGCTGATTATCTGTATCTGTGTATAATCACTTCATTCAGTGACTTTACAACTGTCTGTACCACCTTTACACTGAGAACACATGGGGGAACATATTCAACCAGAGACTGGGAAATTTGGTTCCCCTTGAAGAATAAAGCTGGAGCTGATATAAAATACAGAAATTATGCTGATTATTTATATCTGTCTATAATCAATTCATTCAGTAACATTTATTCATCCTGTACCTCCTTTAACACTGAGAACACATGGGGGAACAGGTTTTACCAGAGACTGGGAAATTTGGTTCCCCTTGTAGAATAAAGCTGGAGCTGATATAAAATACAGAAATTATGCTGATTATTGATATCTGTCTATAATCAATTCATTCAGTAACATTTATTCATCCTGTACCTCCTTTAACACTGAGAACACATGGGGGAACAGGTTTTACCAGAGACTGGGACATTTGGTTCCCCTTGTATTCTCAATGTAAATGTGATGCAGATAGTATTAAAGTTACTGAGGGAAATGGTAATCTATATATAGTTTATCAGCATCAATCTTCTTCTTCTTTCCGCTATTCCCATTTAGGGGTCGCCACAGCGGATCAAACTCCTCCATCTGGCCCTGTCCTGAGTGTCCTCCACTGACACACCAGCCACTCTCATATCCTCTACCACTGCATCCATAAACTTCCTCTTAGGTCTACCTCTCCTCCTCTTGCCTGGAAGTTCCATCCTCAACACCCTCCTACCAATATACCTCTCCTCCCTCCTCTGTACATGTCCACTTTATGCCATCCACACCACCCTGCCTGCACTCTCTTCTTTACCTCTCTTTCACTTCCTCCATTACTCTGTACCCTCGACCCTAAGTAGGTAAACTCGTCAACCTTCACCAAATCAACTCCTTGTAACTGGACCTGTCCACCGTCTGCCCTCTCATTCACACCCATGTACTCTGTTTTACTCCTGCTCACTTTCATTTCCCTGCTCTCCAAAGCATATCTCCATCTTTCCAAGCTCACCTCCACCTGCTCCCTACTCTCACTACAGATCACAATGTCATCAGCAAACATCATAGTCCAAGAGGACTCCTGCCTAACCTCGTCCATCAGTCTGTCCATGACAATTGCGAACAGGAAGGGACTCAGGGCTGATCCCTGATGTAGTCCTACCCCCACTTTAAACCCATCTGTCATTCTTACCGCACATCTCACTGCTGTCACACTGTTCTCATACATATCCTGCACTACCCTCACACACTTTTCTGCTACTCCTGACTTCCCCATACAATACCACAGCTCCTGTCTTGGTACTCTATCATAAGCTTTCTCTAAGTCAACAAACACACAATGTAACTCATTCTATCCTTCCTACTTCTCTATTAACACTCTCAAAGCAAACATAGCATCTGTGGTGCACTTAGCTGGCATGAAACCATACTGCTGCTCACAGATCTCTACCTCTCCTCTAAGCCTAGCTTCCACTACTCTTTCCCAGATTTTCAGGCTGAGACTGATCAACTTTATTCCCCTGTAATTACTACAGCTCTGAACATCACCCTTATTCTTGAAAATCGGCACCATTACGCTTCATCTCCACTCCTCAGGCATCTTCTGACCTTCCAAGATTATGTTAAATAACTCAGTCAAAAACTCCACTGCCATCTCTCCCAAACATTTCCATGTCTCCACTGGAATAACATCTGGTCCAACTGCCTTACCACACTTCATTCTCCGAATTGCACCCCTTACTTCCTCCTTGCTCACCTGAGGCACTTCTTGATTCACAACCTCTACCTCTTCTAACCTTCTTTACCTTTCATTCTTTTGATTCATCAGTTCCTCAAAATACCCCTTCCACCTTCCCAAGACACTCTCCTCACCAGACAACACATTTTCATCTTTATCCTTTATCATCCTAACCTGCTGCACATCCTGCCCATCACGGTTTCTCTGTCTGGCCAATCTGTAGAGATCCTTTTCCCCTTCCTTAGTGTCCAACTTCTCCTACAGCTTGCTATATGCCTTCTCTTTAGCTTCTGCCACTGCTCTCATTAGCTTCTGCCACTGCTCTCATTGCCTTACGACACATCTCCTTGTACCTCTGTCTACTTTCTTCATCTCGCTGAAAATCCCAATTCTTTTTAGCCAACTCTCAAACTTTCCTGAACTTCCTCATTTCACCACCACGACTCCATGTCTATCTTCCTCTGTCCTGAGGTCACACCAAGTAGCTTCCTAGCCACATCCCTCACTACATTTGAAGTCTCATCCTAGGTATCCAGAATACCACCACCACTACCCAGTACCTGCCTCACCTCATCACTGAATTTTACACCACAGTCCTCATCCTTTAACTTCCACCACCTGATCTTAGGTTCCGCTCTCACTCTCTTCCTCTTCTTCACCTCCAAATTCATCCTACATATCACCATCCTATGCTGTTTAGCTACACTCTCCCCTGGTAACACCTTGCAATCACTAACCTCTTTCAGGTTTCGTCTCCTACAGAGGATATAGTCGACCTGTGTGTATCTTCCCCCACTCTTATACGTTACCCTGTGCTCTTCCTTTTTCTTAAAGTAAGTGTTAACTACAGCCATCTTTATCCTTTTAGCAAAATCTAAAGTCCTTCCATATTCCTTTCATTAACACCATATCTACCCAACACCTCCTCATCACCACTGTTCCCTCCACCAACATGTCCATTTAAATCTGCTCCAATAACCACTCTCTTTTCTTTTTCTTCATCTGACTCTCTCCAGAATTTTTCTTTCTCCTCCCCATCACAACCTACCTGAGGACCATAAGCACTGATGACATTCATCATCACCCCATCAATCTCTAACTTTACACAGATTACCCTGTCACTTACTCACTTTACCTCCACTACACTCTGACTAAATTCATCCTTCTGGATTACACCTACTCCATTTCTCTTCCTGTCTACACCATGATATAATAGTTTGAAGCCACCACCAATGCTCCTGGCCTTGCTCCCCTTCCACTTGGTCTCCTGTACACACAGTATATCTATCTTCCTCCTCTCCATCGCATCAGCTAGCTCTCTCCCTTTACCTGTCATAGAGCCCACATTTAACATACCAACTCTAACCTCCACCCTCCTGCTCTGCCTCCTATCAGCATCAATAATGCACCTTAAATACACTCCGGCTTTATTCTACAAGGGGAACCAAATGTCCCAGTCTCTGGTAAAACCTGTTCCCCCATGTGTTCTCAGTGTTAAAGGAGGTACAGGATGAATAAATGTTACTGAATGAATTGATTATAGACAGATATAAATAATCAGCATAATTTCTGTATTTTATATCAGCTCCAGCTTTATTCTTCAAGGGGAACCAAATTTCCCAGTCTCTGGTTGAATATGTTCCCCCATGTGTTCTCAGTGTAAAGGTGGTACAGACAGATGTAAAGTCACTGAATGAAGTGATTATACACAGATACAGATAATCAGCACTATTATTGTACTCTATATAATCTCCAGCAGTTATTCTACATGGGGAAACATTTTTCACAGGGCTCTGGTAAAATCCGTTCCCCCTGTGTTCTTAGTGTAAAAGCACTGTGCAGTGGATAAAACTTGTTATATACAAGGATAAGAGTCAAATACACCCCCACCTTAATTGTTGTGCCTTACATGTACACTTTCTGTCATTTAAGGGGGGGGGACCATTTTTCACAGGGCTCCGGTTAAATCCGTTCCCCCTGTGTTCTTAGTGTAAAGGCACTGTGCAGTGGATAAAACTTGTTATATACAAGGATAAGAGTCAAATATAACCCCACCTTAATTGTTGTGCCTTACATGTACACTTTTTGTCATTTAAGAGGGGGGAACCATTTTTCACAGGGCTCTGGTAAAATCCGTTCCCCCTGTGTTCTTAGTGTAAAAGCACTGTGCAGTGAATAAAACTTGTTATTTACAAGGATAAGAGTAAAATACACACCCACTCTACTTTTTGTGCCTTACATGTACATTTTCTGTCATTTAAGAGGGGGGAACCATTTTTCACAGGGCTCCGGTTAAATCCGTTCCCCCTGTGTTCTTAGTGTAAAAGCACTGTGCAGTGAATAAAACTTGTTATTTACAAGGATAAGAGTAAAATACACACCCACTCTACTTTTTGTGCCTTACATGTACAATTTCTGTCATTTAAGAGGGGGGAACCATTTTTCACAGGGCTCTGGTAAAAACCGTTCCCCCTGTGTTCTTAGTGTAAAAGCACTGTGCAGTGAATAAAACTTGTTATTTACAAGGATAAGAGTCAAATACACCCCCACCTTTATTGTTGTGCCTTACATGTACGCTTTCTGTCATTTAAGGGGGGGAACCATTTTTCACAGGGCTCCGGTTAAATCCGTTCCCCCTGTTCTTAGTGTAAAAGCACTGTGCATTGAATAAAACTTGCACTGTAAAGCAAAAACAATATATCACATGCTCAAGTGATTTAAATATTGCGTGAAGCCAAATGGGATAACATTTGTCGTGTAATACATTTTTATTTGTATTTAGAAAAAAAATTTGTATTTAGACAAAAGTCCTTTTAGGCTGTAGAACATCCAGGACACAGCAAACAACAAATAAGTTTGTTAAAAAACAACCTTTAAAGTGTGAACAATACACGTCTCTTTATGTTTCAATAAATAATTTAAATAGTTTAAAAAACGCATTAAATCTTCGCATTTTTTTAGTTCGCATGCAAGCGAACTAAAAAATGAAAGAGGCTGAAAAAGTAGCGTAAACAATTAAACATTGGAGTATTTTTTGTACATTTAATCCTCTGCTAAATCACCTGAGCTTTACAGCACAGTTAGTCACAAGCACACAAAGTTAACTTTAGTTAGAGAAACAAAACCAACCCGGATAATAACGTGTACACATCGAGTAAAGGCGATAACCCAGCAGCAGACTAATGCGTGATTTCGTTGATTTCGCGCATGCGCCGTTTGGGGGGAACAGGGGGAACTGAATTGACCATAACACCTGTTCGCAAGAGCAAAACGTTTGACACTCGTCAAATGTATTAGCGAGAGGGAAACACGCACAGCGACCCAGAACGAACAAACAAAACAACACGGAAGACTCAACGCGCAAGAGAATAGAAAGCAAAACCGTGAGGGCACGGAGTAAATAGAAACAAAAAACCAATGCGGAAAATACAACGCGTGAAAAATAACACTCAACCGTAGTGAGACGGGAGGAAGAAACAAAACAACAACAGTAACTAAAAAACAGCGCGGATAAATGCAACGCGAAAACGAAACCAAGGACACCAGCAGAAGTAACTGGCAAAAAAGCTGCAGCAAAATAAAACCCTTCCCAAAAATAAAGGCAAAACGGATAGGAAGACATACAGGATTGGGAAAACTTGAGATGGGTCAGGAAGCGACGCATGAGATACTCGAATAAGTAAAGAGAAAGTATAACAGAGAGAGGTGGCGAGACACCATTAAACAATAAGCAATCACAGAGAAAGCAGAGACTGGCTGAGAACATACGGTTACGTCGGTTTAGTCTGGGACTGACTCTGGTGCCCCTAGCGACGGCTGGGGGAACTGCATCCGAGCCAGCCCCGACAGCTCGCAAAATTAACCTCAAGAATTTTGGTAACAACAAAAACCATTTTATTTTACCAAAGCACTTAATTTTTGTTAATTAAATGTGAAAGACACTTAATTTTCTGTATTGGTCATTCTGTCTTGCAAAGCAGACTGTAGTAGATCATGCAGATTTTATAGACTGAAGCAGACATTTTTATAAATCAAATCGTTTTTTGAATCGAAAATCGTTTTTAATCGAAAATCGATTTTTGAATTGAATTGTGGCCCCCAAAATCGGAATCGAATCGTGAGATAGTAAACGATTCCCACCCCTAATAGAGAGGCTTTGTGTGTGATACTGCTGTTTTGGATATATTGTGTGCTAGCTCTTGTGTAGTTGTATAACTTTGTGTCTTGGTGTGTGTTGTCTTTGATAAGAATTCTGTCTCGTGTGAGCCCTGTGGGAGAATATTTGTGCTTAAACACGGGTTGTAGGGAGTGGTGCCTTTTTGTTTTGTGGGTTTGTGGTTGTTTGCTGTCAGTGTAGGTAAGCATTGTACTTTTGTTTTAGGATTAGTTATATTATTTTTCTAGGGGGGGATTGTTTATTTTGGCCTTGCCACTCCTGACGATTGCCAGTAAAACTTCTTGTTACAAACATCAGACAACTTTGTCCTGGATTTACATTTCTTCCATCATCCATTTTAGTACAGGTTATATACATACATACAGTTGCGGCCTTTACCTAGACAAGGGACGTAACAGAGGACATAGTTCAATATTTGCATTGCAATAATTTAAACACTTATATTAAACTGACCAGGAACTGGTTATTGATTATGGTAATTGATGGTGTTAGCAGAACACAATAAAGGCCTTTGTTTGGTCAAAGACTATTACTGTCTTCTAGATTCATTTCTGTTTTGATGATGCAGTGGTCATAGGAGAGCTGAATGATGAAAGCCTGGCCGTGTATATTCCTGTCTATGGGGATAGGATTGCTACAAGACACTTCTGCATTGAAAGTCAAAAGAAGGATGGAACAGATGCTAAAAGACAATCTTTGTTAGAAAAGCTTTGACAGAAAATGGAAATAGGGAAAAGGACAATAGAAAAGCATGGAGTCAGCACGCATTCGTAAACATATGAGGAACAATGTTGGTGGGGTTCAAGGGTGGGTTCATGAGGGAAAGCAAGTGCAATAACTTTCTGGTGGAGGAACAATAATTCTAGATTTGTCCAAAGAAGCGAAAAAAGCTGACATATTACATCATGCCAAATATCTGTTTTTCCCCAATGGAAACTCAAAAAAAGGAAAATGGAAAATCTTCAGTCATGACATTTTATCAGGAATCTGAGCTTGACGATGATGTTACTATTGGAGAACTCTATTCTGTATTAAAAATGGGCATACTAAGATTCTACCTCGACACAAGGTTTCTAACTGATGAAGATGAATCTGAATCAGATATAATAAGTAAGGCTGACAAACATGCAGACGTAAGGGCAGCAGAAGAAGAATGCAGTTAACCTATTTTAGTCATATCGAGTGTTGTTGAAACAAGTGATGTGAGTTATCTGTCTAACACATCTGAAGTTACCATTGGTCCATTTCTTGGTGAACCATCAGCATGTCAGTTAGATGACACTCTGCTGCATGACCCTGGTCATCTGAATGAAGAGAAAGATACAAATGCAAACAGTGCAAAAACATTGTGCCCAAAAAGTTAAACTAAATATGTGGTTTTGTCACTTGTGATTATACCCTTTATTGTGCCCTATAATACAGTAACAGGTGTTGTCTAGGTTTACAAGCAATTATATTTTCAGATGAAATACCAATATTTGTACAAACCGTTGAATTGTCTGCTACTAATAGTAAAGTAAAATATGTATACTGTGATGATGCCAGTAGCTCTGGCCCATCACCAAGATTCTAAAAGACAGTCATGTGATGGATTAAATGTTGCACTTACTACTTCCTGTGTGATTCTCAGGGGGCCTGGCGGCCCAGCCAGCTCCTTCCTTATAGTGGCCGAAGGGCCCTCGGCCTATTAAAGGAGGGGAGGGGGGTTACAGGTCCTGGAATACCTGAGGACGGAGATGTACACAATGAATGGACATATTAATTATTATTCTTGTCATAGTGCACTAAATGTAAAATGTTATGTATATATTGTGTGTCACTGCAGTAATGTAATGTATGTATGTCATGTTTGTGTTTATACGTAACCCCTGCTAGTAGTAGTGGTGTGCCCCAGCTTAATTAAGGGGAGGGGCTACTAATATAAGAGGGGCTTCCTCTCAGAAGCTAGGAGGAGGTAGAGGTTGGTTGGTTAATGTTGGTTATTGGATATTGGATATTGGATGTAATTGTGTTGAGCCCACGAAAGTCAGGGGCTAGACTGGCTGCTGTTTGCCAGTGCTTGCTTAAGGTACTGCTTATAAGCCTTTGCGGGCTTGAGTACTTTTTATATGTTTGTTTTCCTTTTATACAGTTTTTCTTTGCGTTTGCTAGTGTCAGTAATTTACTCCTTTGCTGGAATCCACCATTAAAACATCTGGAATTGGAACTCCTGTGCCTGTATTCATCTCACTCTGTAGTGAACCCACCTCCATATTCACCCACTCGTAGTACCACGTTCACAAATGGTGGCAGCGAACAAGGACTTGCAAGAGTGATGCCGAAAGAGGATTGGCTTCAGTGAAACGGCCACGGAGGATCACCTGCGGAAGAGAAACAGGTTAGCAGACTCTTCTAAAGCAAGACAAGCTACAAGACTGGGAGAATGCCGCCAAAAAGAGTTCCACCAGCAATGAGTCAACCACAGCAAAGAGAAGATGACCCGCTTCTAATCTCTAGCACCGAAGCTGCGTCTGGCGACCCACCCGCAGATGTAGAACAGCTATGTGCAATGCTCCAGAGCTTCATGACAGAGCAAAAAGGAAGGGACGACTATTTCCAAAAAGAAGTAGCAAAACAGGAGCAAAGATGGCACTCAATGCAGCACCAGTTCGGTTTACTCCAGGAAGAAGTCCACAAGGGCTGGGCTGCAGGAAGACGCGAACAAGAGCAGAGCGAAGAAACAACGGACTTCGCTCATTCTCTGATTATACGACGCACTCAAGCAGAGAGTGCAGCCCAGGCGAATGAAAGTGAAACACAGCAATGTACATTGCAAGTTTCATCACACACAGTGTGGCCGACACCAAGACTGCCAACGCTAAAAGAGTCGGATGACATCAAACACTTCCTCACAATGTTTGAACGCATAGCGCAAACGGCAAACTGGCCAAGTGGAAGTTGGGCGCTACATCTGGCCCCGCTACTGGAAGGAAAAGCCAGGGTGGCTTACGTAGCTATGTACTCACACTAGGCACGGTTTGCTCGTTCCGTGCTGGGGCTCGGTTATCCCCCCTCCCCACTCCCCCTCTGGCCTGCACTCACACTGCCTTTATCAAGCCAGCCCGAGCACGCTTACGATCGTTTGTCATTTGCCGCCATGACTGTTTAACGTGAGCGTCGCATCACTGACGTCATGTTTAAGTTCTGGCAAAATGAACCAATCACACAAGGCACCAAGTGAATCGTGCCCTGGCCGACCTCTTCAAGCGGGCCCGGGCACGGTTCGGAGCGATCACACTAGTCAAACGAACCGTGCTTCGGCAGGAAACCATGCCTGGGCCCGGATCACAGACCCTAGTGTGAGTACGCCATAAAAGTCTGACTGTGTCTTGCGTGACAACATACCCAGCTTGTAGACATTTAAGATGTAGTTTGTACCAATGAAGTTTTCCGTGTCTGTCAAGATGTTCGGTTAGGAATAAAGCAACGTCTAAGAGGTCTGATTTATGTTTACGCCTGTATAAACGCTGAGACTTCAGAATTCTTTGCAGTGTTCGAATACTTATTGAAATGTCATTGATGCCTTTCAGTGACATTAAGGGCGTACTCACACTAGGGTCTGTGATCCGGGCCTGGGCACGGTTCCCTGCTGAAGCACGGTTCGTTTGACTAGTGTGATCGCTCCGAACCGTGCCCGGGCCCGGCCCAGTTAACCATGCCCGGGCCCGCTTGAAGAGGTGGGCTGTGAACTTGGCATGTCAGGTGATAATTTACTGTGCATACAGTGCATTGGTCTTAGTTTGTATGGCTGTATCTCCTGATTCTTACATTGTCTCAGAGATCTGACAAGCAGGTTTAGTTGACCACTTAAGTGACTGTAGAAATCCAGAAGAAGAAGGTTTTTTACTGTAGAATATTTTTATAATCGTCCTTATCGTTTTATAATCAACGATATAAGAATCAGGAGATACTGCCATACAAACTAAGACAAATGTACTGTATGCACAGTACATTATTGCCTGACATGCCAAGTTCACAGGACAATAAAAAAAATATTCTATATATAACTAATATAACTACTAATATAACTAGTAGTTATGTATGATGCAGTTGAGGTTTGCCTGGCCCAAGACATTACAGGCCTGGCCCAAGACGGGGGGCAACCCTGTGAGAGTTGGCAACCCTGTTAATAATTAAATCTATTAATAACGAAACACAGAATTACAAGTACCTGAATGGTTGGCAGGTCAGAAACCTTGCTTTAACGAGGTACCGTGGCCAACCACATATCACTGACACTGTGGAAACATTCTGAAGCATAAAGGCAGTATAATTTAAAAAAATGTTTTTTTAATCTTCCGATTTAGAAGTGATAGGTGGAGTTTTCTGAAGATTTTTTTGGTTTCACAAAGCAATCTTGAGTATGAGAAATACACTACAGAAATGAAAGTTATTATTAAGCTTATATATTTCTCATGTAGTTTTATAAGTTCATATTGCCATAACACCTAGTTTGCACACCACAGACGTTGGTGAACATTCAAATAATTGTTGACATTCATTTTTGGGTGTAAATCAAGTCAAATATATTTATATAGCGCTTTTAAACTCGTGTAAAACGAGTCTTTTACTGCCCTGTCAAATTCACAGAAAGCATAACTTCTGCAGTTTCCTTAATTTCTTCTCAACTTCAATGCTCATCTCCTCCAGAGGGATCCCTGTCTGCTGAGAAACTCTCAGGCCCTATGAGGATGATGAGGATAGTCAACATCCATTTACATTCATTTTCCACTCATACTCCATTTTGATTTCAGCATGAATTCATGATTAAAAATTGTTTGTGACCTTTAAAAAACATATTGTAAAGGTCTAAGAATAAATCTATTTAAATATAATCATGTGATTTCTGCTAGGACAGCAACCACTCCCGTCTTGTCTTGATCCTGGGACTTCTACGTAATGTAGATGTGTGCTTGACTGCTGTGCTGAACTGCCAGCCAACCAGTTCTTCAGTGTGGTGGATTGAGCACATGTTCACTAGAAGAACTGTGTTGAGAGTGACATGTGATTGGTGGCCTCAACCTTTATCACATTTGTCATTTATCATTTATTACTATGTCATTGCATTGCTTATCCTGTAACTACACTGCTACTTATTTTGAGAATACACAAATCAAGATCCTACAGAGAGAAGACTATTCAAAACCAGACTTAAACCTTGTGATTACTCTCCACTTTTGTTCCATGGTATCATCAACTAAAGTCACATCAATGAAATCAGCATCAGTGATGTCTGAAACGCGTTACTTAGTAACGCGTTTCTCTAATCTTACCACTTTTTTCGGTAACGAGTAATATAACGCGCTACTATTTCCAGCCCAGTAATCAGATTAAAGTTACTTATCCAAATAACTGTGCGTTACTATTTTTATTTTCCCTAGTAAAATATATATATTTTTGCTTTCTTCTTGGCTCAGTTCTACTTTTGCGTCTGACCGTAGACTCCGCACGCTGCGCGCGACCCTGTGAGAGCGCGAGTGCGTTTTACAAGTCATTTTTTGCAGTGTCCTCCCGTAACGATGTGTGGTAGTATAAAGCACGGACGTAATTTTGGGGGGGACGGGGGGGACATGTCCCCCCCACTTTTTCAAAAGGCGGCTTTGGTCCCCCCCAGTTTTTACGGTTAAAACCAAATATTTAAATAGCGACGAATCTATGTCCCCCCCCCACTTTTGAAATCAAAATTACGTCCATGGTATAAAGAAACACCCCTCAAAAACAGGGGAAGGAACATTTACCTGAAGAATTTTAATGTTGCACTGTGTTCCACGTTTGAAAAGTGCTGGAATTTTGACTAACGTCGCCTACTTTAAAATGCTTGAAATTGTAATGGTATTTCGTTTCACAAGCTGTCTGACTGAACAGGGGTGGGTTTCCCGAAACGTTCGTAGCGCTAAGTACTTCTTAACCTCGTACGTTTCATACGAGGTTACGAAGTACTTGGCGCTACGAACGTTTCGGAAAACCCACCCAGTTCGCTTGTATTACGTTTACAAATAAATTTACAAATAATACCACGCAGCTACACAAACGTAATGTCAGGAGATACTGTTGGGGGGGGGGGGGGGGGGGCGGCGACTGCGCGCCCCAGGGTTGCGTTATCAATAAAGTTTCCCTTCTCGGGATTTTTGGATTAAACAGTTTCTGCCTCGGTTACCGAACCTGCTTCAATACATTGTTATTGTTAAAAATGCACTTCCAATAAAGTGAGTATTGGAAAAATTTATTTTGCTGCTGAATGTAACTACTAAAGTAACTTGTAATCTAACGTAGTTACTTTTAAAATCAAGTAATATGTAACGTAACTAAGTTACTTTTAAAAGGAGTAATCTGTAATCGGATTACTTTTTCAAGGTAACTTAGCCATCACTGATCAGCATAAAGTAATGTTTCATATAACGAAATAAAAGAAAATAAATTAACAGTGTGTTTTGCCTTAGGCAAGAGACGACAACGCAGGAAAATACTTTGCCTTTTATTTCCTTTTTAACTCTTTTTTTAACAAATATCTCAAGGTACAGCCATGACAACACAAAGTTCTGATCGGTTTTTAAGAAGTGTTTACATCTTCGTTCTCTCTTTACAGATCTGTGTACAAAACAATAAGTTACAGTCCCATAGAATCCAAGTTACACTGAACTATACAACAAAGTTTAAACTGTGACCAAATAAATAATCTTACTATAAAATGACCACAGGGGAGGGAAGGAGAAGGGTAAGTGCGGGACTGACCTGGCCAGTAAGTGACTGACCTGACCAAAGGGTGTTGATCAAACAGAGATGGACCTTGGCCAACGTTTTACTCCCTGCTTTATCAAGCCTGTTATGTCACAGGCACAACTCATCACTGATCCTTCATCCAATCACAAAAGGGATTCTAATGTATTAAAATCACAACAGCGCTGTGATTGGTGAGTTTGAAGAGTAATCATCTAGGTTAGGATTATATGACCACATTTCCATAAATCCAAAAGATTACATTGTGCGCTCATCAAAGTGCCATCAAAGTGAACCAGATGGGCAGATTTTCCACACAGGGCATAAAGACTGCGTGTTGTGGGTGTGTCCTGTAGTAATGTCAGATCAGGACATGTTCACAAGCATCACGAGTGGCAAAGGCTGCAAAGGCAGCCTCTGAGGTCTTTGCTGCAGGCAGGCAGGCAGGCGCACACACACACACACACACACACAGACGTTCAGTCAAACATGCCAGCAAGACTAGCTATGAATGGTCTTGGGCATGCCAACAAGGACTGTAACCCAGCTGTTAGCACAACCCTACTAGTTCTCATTCATTTTTAAACATAAACACACACAGTACTTCATCTGATCTAATGTTGGCACTCCTCTGAACTTAAAACCAGCCAGCTGGTAACATCACCACGGTAACGGGCTCCTTTGAGATCTGTGGTAAAACACGAGTGACAAGAGGAAGCATGGTAGACACTGAACTAAGCATCTCTCTCTCTCTCTCACACACACACACACTCACACACACACACAAATGATCGAGTGACATGCAATCACGCTTATCTGGTTTGTTACTGCATAATGTTTGTTGTGGATACTGTTGAGATGTCACTAGCTAGTGTTTATGTTACTGAGGTCGTGTCTAACACACACACCAGCAGAGCAAGTGTGTTTGGCACCATAATGGAGTTCGTTTGTGACCCTCTCTTTAATTTCCCTAATCAACTATGTGCATAAGACATTAATCAATTTTGAAAAAACTAACAATCAGGTTACTGAGGCTGACTGATTTTTTGAAATGATCATTTTTGCTTGCTGTGAAACTTTGATCATGATTACAATGACAAAGAACTCTAGAAGCTTCTCTGGCCTCATATACCCATGATGTCTTGCAGAGATATGCCAGAAAAAGGCTCTAGATAGAACACGCTGATGTAGGTTCACCAGCAAAAGACCAACTGGCCACATATCTGCATATTCCCACTGAGGCCAACTCTGATATGGACAGAAATTTAAATGGTTAAATACATGAGTACATGCCACATTGTGTACAGTGGAAAAGAAGAGGAAATTGCAGCCAAAACTAGCATCCACTTCTAAAACATGCCGTTTCAGACTTGAGGTAAGAAGTTTCAAGGAATACGTCACCTATAAACACAAAAACAAAACATCAACTAACTAGTCAGGAGCAGCTAGCATAATTTCAGCCAACTCTGATTTCATTAATATTTCTGGGTGGAGGACTCCTACAATTACAATGTTCCTTGCCAAATGCTCAATGTGTTCAAAACATTATTTCAGAGGACATACTGTAAACCCATAGAATCATGGGTAAAATAAGACCAACACCTTAGCTTTGAAACGCTGCACCTCTCCAGACCCAAAATTCCAGTAAGCTGTTGGGAACCTGAGAAAATAAGCTTCTGCAGGTCGTTTCCTAGACATTGACCTATGATCTCAAACACAAAACCTGCTGGCACCCAGATGGGGCGACAGGTCAAGGCCAAACAAGGTGACCTCTGTTCAGGCAGATGACTCAGAAACAGTTGTAGAGACCGTGTCCTGCAACCCAACCCCTTTCTCTCAGACACAGGACAGAGGACATGCACCCTACTGGCCTCCGCAGGACCAGGGCGGAGGACACACCCCCTACTGGTCTCCACAGGACCAGGACAGAGGACACGTCCCCTACTGGCTTCCACAGGACCAGGACAGAGGAGAGCAGGATGAAAAGTGGGACAGTGACATATGACCCTGCAGCATCAGCAGATACGATCCTGTCTTCACAAACACATTTAACCACTTCAACCACTCAAGCTTGATTTTTTCTTACTTCTTTGCTGATTCGGAGGCATTGGTGTAGACACCTGGCTAAATGACAATGTGGGAATTTTCATAAGAGAAAGAAAGGAAAAGAATCCACAATAAACAGACATACGCCACTGTTTGGAAAAGGCAACACAACCAATAACTAAGATGGAAAAGGTGAAAAAGATTCTCAGGGTCTCTGAAAGACATTTAGGGGTAATATTGACGTCTAGCTGTGCTCCCAGCATAAGGCTTTGTTAATAAGTGGCAAATCAGACTGGGATTTCAGTGTGGGTCATCAAACCCTTGAGTATCAGCAGCTAAAGGTTAAAATCATGGAGTGGTTCCACCAGAGAAAAGCCTCAGGGTAAAACGCTCAAACCTGATTAAAAAGAAAATAATAAACAATCCTGATTTAAACGGTCACCGTCTCACCTTCTGTGTTGCTTTAAGAATATGGCACCTTATGTCAAAAGCCTGGTCCATTAAGTACAGTTTAGTACATCATGTAGATAAAACAATAGACTGAAATGTCGAGGGGGCATCAGAAGAAACAACAAACAAAACAAAACCCTTTAAACAGAAGTTCATGATGGAGGCCACAAAAATGGCCACTTGAGAACAAGAACAGCATTCCACAATTAAGATGAATCTCTCTCTCTCTCTCACACACACACACACACACACTCATACACACACACACAGACCCCGAGTTAAACACAACGGGCCACCTCATCAGAAGCCCTGTGCAGAGGTTGCCATGGAAGTGATGTCACTAGTGAGCCATTGGCCATTTAGCGTTGTCATGGAAGCGAGTGGAGCGCACAGAGGCACGACGGGGCCAGGAAGAGGGCGCGGAGGGTGGAGGCGGTGACACACGGCACCGCCCCCACCCTCACTCCGGCGGGACCATGTCTTTGTGGTGCCGCATGATGTGTTGGTTCTTCTCGGAGGGCCGGCGGAAGCCCTTCGAGCAGTACTGGCAGCGGTGCGGGTAGTCCTTGGTGTGGATGGAGATGACGTGTCTCTTGAAACCGGAGGCGTCCCCCGTGCTGTAGTCACAGTACTGACACTGGTACACGCGCCTCTCCCGTGGGCCCTTAGCGCCCACCACCTTCTTGATCATCGCCGCCCCGCCCAGCGCCAGCTGCGCCGCCCCTATAGTCCTCTTGGGGGCGCTCTTCTCCTGCGGGGGGGGCGGCGGGGGCGGGGACTGCACCGGCGGGGGCGGGGACTGCACCGGCGACTGCTGCTGAGACTGCTGCTGCTGCTGCTGCTGCTGCTCCTTGGTGTGCACGGACAGGATGTGGCGGCTGAGCACGAAGGGGTCGGCGATCTTGAAGCTACAATGGCGGCACTGGTGCAGCTTCTTGGCGCGGTGGGCGGCCGCGTGCTTCTTCAGCTCGGACGGCCGGTGGAAGCCCTTGCCGCAGGCGGAGCACTTGTGCGGGTAGTCCTTGGTGTGCACGGAGATGACGTGGCGCTTCAGGTCGCTGGAGTTGGAGCTGCGGTGCTCGCAGTGCGCGCACTGGTGGCCGCGCGCCTCCTCGTGGGAGGCGGCGTGCTGCGTCAGCTCCTCCTCCTCGCCGAAGGTCTGGCCGCAGCGCTCGCAGGCGAACGGCAGCTCGCGGCTGTGTTTGGTCTTCACGTGCGTCTTCAGGTTGGACGAGTCGGCCGACTTGTAGTCGCAGTAGGAGCACGAGTACGGCTTCTCGCCCGTGTGCGTGCGCATGTGCTTCTTCAGCTCCGACGGGTGCCGGAAGCCCTTGCCGCACTCCACGCAGATGTGCGGGAAGCTCTTGCTGTGGACGGCCAGCAGGTGGCGGTTGAGCAGGCCCTGCTCCGCCGTCTCGTACTCGCAGAACTTGCACTTGTGCGTCTTGGCCACGGCGGCGGAGGTGGGCGTGGGGGGCGGGGGCGAGGGGGGGCCCGGGGCGGCGGGTGGGGGCGCGGGAGGGGGTTTGGGCTCGCGGTGGTGGTGCTGCAGGCGGTGGGAGAACAGCGCCGCCTGCTGGTGGAACTCCTTCCCGCAGGCGTGGCACTGGAACGGCGCCTTGCTGCTGAGCGCGTGCTGCTCCATGTGGTTGTGCAGGCTGGCCTTCTTGTTGGTGGTGAAGTCGCAGTCCGTGCACTGGTACTTCTTCCGGCTCAGCACGTCCTGGTGGTGGTTGCGCGTGTGCCTCTTCAGGAAGCCGCGGGACTTGAACTTCTTCCCGCAGAGCATGCAGGGGTATACGGTGAGGGGCTGGCCGTACGGCCCGATGATGATCGCTGGGAAGGGACGGGGTGAGAGAGAGAGATAGAAATATATAAACAGAATAACAAAGCAATTACTCATCCAACCATTTTTACAACTTGTTTATACAACAGAGCACAGAGCAGATGTGTTTTCCATCACACAAAGATAACAACTAAGATCTAAGAAAAAAAAAAACCTTTGCAGATATATGGATCGGGCTTGTCTAGAATGTATAGGGGTGTGTGGGGTTGTGGATGCGTTTCAGGGGTGTGTCGGTGCCTGTTTCCACCTGTCAGGGTCCAGTAGGTGTAGGGTGTGTCAGTAGTGTGAAGGGATGTGTGGAACAGGTGTACAGAACAGCCGGTAATGGTGGCACTGACTACTCGGTCCTTTGAGGGGGAAACCCTCTAATAACCTGGTTTATAGTTTTTATACTGTGTTATTACAGAAACAAATAACATTGCTTCCTGTCATTTCTCTTTGCAATTGAGGCCTGGTTAAAACAAAACCAAAGTCAGGATTTCAGAAAAGGAAGGAGTGGAGAGGGAGAGGGAGAGAGAGAGAGAGAGAGAGGGGGAGAGGGAGAGAGAGGGAGGAGAGCTGGAAACGTCTGACTTGTTTCTGCCAGAAAACAGCCTGATGTGTAAGAGTAAACATGCAGCAGTGAGGGAAGCTAACCTGCTCATTTAGCTGCATTTCATTTCTAACAAGAACAAGTGAATGAAGAGGAATTTCCTTCAGTCAAGCAAGTCACCGTTTTAAATAGTTAATGTGTTAAAATGCAGACGTCTCTTCCAGACATTCATGACACCTCCACAGTCACTGATGGATAAAATGCAGACACCTCTTCCTTTTTTGAGTGTGTGTGTGTAGGGTGGGTGTGTGTGTGTAGGGTGGGTGTGTGTGTGTAGGGTGGGTGTGTGTGTGTAGGGTGGGTGTGTGTGTGTGGGGTGGGTGTGTGTGTGTGTGTGTGTAGGGTGTGTGTGTAGGGTGGGTGTGTGTGGGTGTGTGTAGGGTGTGTGTGTGTGTGTGTGGGGGGTGTGTGTGTGTGTGTGTGGGGTGTGTGTGTAGGGTGGGTGGGTGTGTGTGTAGGGTGTGTGTGTGTGTAGGGTGGGTGTGTGTGTGTAGGGTGGGTGGGTGTGTGTGTAGGGTGTGTGTGTGTGTAGGGTGTGTGTAGGGTGTGTGTGTGTGGGTGTGTGTAGGGTGTGTGTGTGTGTGGGTGTGTGTAGGGTGTGTGTGTGTGTGGGTGTGTGTGTGTAGGGTGGGTGTGTGTGTGTGTAGGGTGTGTGTGTGTAGGGTGTGTGTGTGTGTAGGGTGTGTGGGGTGGGGGTGTGTGTGTGGGGTGTGTGTGTGGGGTGTGTGTGTGTGTGTGTAGGGTGGGTGGGTGTGTAGGGTGGGTGTGTAGGGTGTGTGTGTGTGTGGGGTGTGTGTGTGTGTGGGGTGGGTGTGTGTGTGGGGTGGGTGTGTGTGTGGGGTGGGTGTGTGTGTGGGGTGGGTGTGTCAGTACCTGTCTGCACCTGTCTGGGTTCGGTGCGTCGGCGGTTCTTGCTGTGCTGCTGGTTGAGTCTGTCGAGTGCGTCCGACTCGTCGATGTGCAGCAGGGCACTCGCCGCTCCGTTCCTGTTCTCACAGCCATCTTGATCCTCCGCTCCTTAACACACACACACACACACACACACACACGAGACACTGTTAGCACTCACATTGATCAGCCATTCTCAATGAACGCACACAGATCAGAAACTACATACAGTCACACACACACAAACACAGAGCAAAATGAGTGTATGAAACATCAATGTGTTTGTGTGCGTATATATATATTTCTGTGTCTGTGTATAGATGTATGGATGTGTGTGTGTGTGTGTGTGTGTGTGTGTGTATCTAACCATAAGCAGCTGCCCACGACACAGGCATGAAGTCCTTGCTGAGGGCTGTGCTGTCATACGGTCTGTCATGAGCCACCGGCTCCTCCCCTCCAACTACCACCTCCATATACACCTCATCAGACAGTTTAGAGCCCCCTATGCACACACACACACACCATGTGAAATACAGTGCAAAACCTTACAACCCTTGTAAACTGGTATTTTTCCCAGATCAGAATACAGTGCAGGAGGATAAACATTCAGTCTGAGGAATGCTGCAGTAGGAGAGGACAGAGCGCCCTCTACTGGCAGGATGTCTTACCATCTGGCTGAGTGTGATGGCTGTCACCCACAGACATGTAAACCATCTTTTCCCTTAGTGGCCTGCCCACAGTGTCCGTCAGTGCCAGAGTTTCCGATTCACCTTCCCCTATATCCACGGGCTCACCTACACACACACACACACACACACACACACACACACACACACACACACACACACACACACACACACACACTTATGCAATGTACCACCACAAATTTGCATCAGACAAACATGAATGCCCTTATATTTGAATAAGAGAAGCTAAATAGGACAATAAAAAACATGTACACACCGATACATACACACACACACACACACACACACACACACACAAGCTCACCAAGGTCATCCTCCCCAGAGTCAGCTTTGAAGATGTAAACCTTAATGACCTCCTGCCCGTCCTCATCCTTCTCCACTTCTTGATCCCCTATCGTCCCCTCCACGGTCACCTCCTCTCCATCAGCTGAAACCATCTTACCCGCCTCGTCCACTAGAGGGCAGAAGAGCGACAGAGTTTCAGAGTAACAGAACTACCACAGAGACAGAGCAGTGTAATTCAGAGGTGGTGGGAGTGGATGTAGAATCAGCGAGAGCAACGCGGGGTCTGTTCCTGCCCGCACGGACAGGTGGACGAGCTCTAACACGAGTCAGCATATTGGTGGGATGTAAAGACAAATGACAGAAAGACACATAACTTCATTAAAAATACACATACACAAACTGAACTTGTACTCTCCGCATTTATATGCATTTATGAGTGACCGCCTCAGGCTTGTAATTTGTGTACCCTAACTGTACGAACAGATGGGTGTCTTCCAAGGAACACCAATGTACATCCATAAGTCACTTTAGTATAAACTTAAGTCTATAAATGTGTATGTACTGGTATGAACAGTAAAAGAGATACAAAGAGGACAACTATGAACAAAAGAAAAATTCATCACAAGAATGCAAGAACAAAGTAATAGAGGAGTGAGACTCACGGGAGATCATCAGGTAGTCCCCACAGGTGTCAGAGTCCTGCTCGTGGTCCAGACCGTCATGCTCCCTCCCATCCGCTACCAACACGTCCTCTGACATCTCCGCCATGGCGACA
Source organism: Brachyhypopomus gauderio (assembly GCF_052324685.1). NCBI lineage: Eukaryota > Metazoa > Chordata > Actinopteri > Gymnotiformes > Hypopomidae > Brachyhypopomus > Brachyhypopomus gauderio. Next base: position 10,673,700 of record NC_135217.1, read on the forward strand.
CCCTCCTCGTCCTCTTCCTCACCCTCCAATGACATCACGCACGTCTCCACCGTGACGCCCTCATCGTCGTCGGCGACCACATCCTCCACGGCATCCTGGATGACGAGTTCATCCGAAGGGAAGCCCCTCACGGCCACGCCCTCCCCCTCTCCATCCCCCTCCCCTTCTGACACCAACACAGTTTCCTGCAGTTCCACCACATACTCCTCTCCACACATCCCTCCATCATCTGAGAAAGAAGGAAGAGGAAGGAAGGAATGAAAGAATTGGTCAATTACTGAGTGTGGAATGATGAATGTCACGTTCAGTAATGGTCCCTCAACCATCTGTGGTCTGTTCAACAGTCACATGACCCTGGGGGTGGGGTTACACTACCTGACCCATGGAGGATGATCTTGGGCTCTTGGGAACGGAGTGCAAGTCTCGTCACATCCTCATCCATTGTCTTTACTCGTCATTGGCCTCCACAAAACTACACCAGAAAAACCCACCAATCAAAGACCTGTTCACATCACACGGAGTCAATCAAAACAGTTTGCCTAAGGTGTGATACTCAAAATATGATTACAGCGACAGCTAAAACACACAGCATAAGTCCTTTACAATATGAACATAACAATTATAGTTAATTATAGTTTTATTATATTGGTACATACTGCTACTGCAATGTGCCTTATTAACACAAACTGATGACCCATGGTGTGACATGCTTAGACACTGGACTGCAGGATTTTGGTAAAAATTGTTCTCATTTGTGTGGAACAGGTGAATGTTGTGATTCATCAAAACTCTCACATGGTGTCCATTGGGAATGTATGTGATTGGTCTGGATGTACAAACTACACACACACACACACACACACACACGAGATGCAAATCATTAAAGAATTCATTTGAATGGATAGAGAGACTTTACACTGTGTGTCACTCCTCCTGACAACCCAGTGTAAGAACACAATGTGGTTTCATATGCATTACCCCCCCCCCCCCTTCTTATCTGAAGAATTCTGACATAGGCTGGTCTGTGTGTCAATCACTGACTACCTTGCCAACCATTTCTCTCAGAGAGAACACACACACACAAACACACACACACACACATACAACACTAGTGCAGCATCTCTGAGTCCATCATGCTGACACTGTCACGCTCCCTGAAGAGGACAGTACTATACATAAACCAGGTTTCATGTGATGAACATAAAGCCACACTTTTGAGGACGACACCAAACGATCACCCCCATAACACGCACCTCGAGCCATGTTGAGTGTCCCGGATGTTGAAAAAAACATGCTGAAAGTTTATGAAGAAAAACGATGCAATCCAGATTCGTGCAGGAGCGCGATCACGCACACTTCTACTTTCAGCGCGCACGCGCCCAACATTAGCCCCACCCCCTGGCGTCACTGGCAGAGCAGGACACGCAGGTGTTTGTGTACTCTAAGACCGCTACGTAAAAGAAAAGAAAGAAAACATGCGAATGTGCACTCGAAGAATAAAACAAGCCAACACAGAGTAGAGCTGAACCACATGAATGCATTCAGTTAATGCATTCTACATCGGTGAGGTTTGTGGATTGGGTGAGCATGAGAGCCCTCAGGTATGGTTCCGCCGCACCTTGTGGACGGTGCCGGAGCAGACAGACAGTTTAGCTAATCAAGCAGCGGTCGCCTGTCCCTTTAATTTGAGGATGAGTCTGCAACAGAGGGCTGGCTCTGAATAGAATGAATGAAAATTAAAACATGGACTGGCTGTACTGACGCTACGTTAATCACACCAGAGAGAAAACTGTCATTGTTGAAAATAATTTTAGACTATAATTATGCATCTTTAATGTGTAATGTAACTAAACTAGGAACGTATCTTGCTGGAAATGCAGCTACTAATACTGCCGAAAGAACTACACAGCTGCTTAAAATGTAGTTAGTCAATGCATTTATGGAGAAAAATGAGGAATTGTGTGTTTTCCCCCGCACCGACACCTTTGCCCCTCGAAATGCAGAAGAGCATTACATTCATCCACCTTCTCTCATCGAACCCGTCTTCCAACACCTGAAAACCGGACATAAACATGGCGCCCTGTGACCATAATTCTCCCTTTTACTGAAAACAAAACCTTCCCGTCAGCGCCATTTTGGGCGAAACAGGATCATGTCTTTTATTCCGGCGTCGCCGTGTAACACATAAGACATTACTGCGGTGCTGACCCCTCCTCTTAAAACAAAGAAACGTTTTAATGCTGCGCGCTTCTCCCGCGGTTTTAAAAACAATACCCTCCCCCGGTCACGAAGGCCCCACTGCGGCCTACTCGAGGCCTCGGCCCGCCGACCACATCGAGGCCTAGAGTCTCCAGGCCGTACAAAGTCTAATAAAATCAAAATCACCCTTCAAGCTGCCTGATCGCTCGTGCACGGGACGCGTGCGCAGCCGGCGCGGCACGAAACGACCAACGGATCCACAACGGCGTTCTTACCGTATAACGGTGAACGGGGCGGCCTCCGTCTTGTAGTCGATTTCCCAGGCCGTTTCGGTTCCCCCAGACTCGGGCAAGTCTCAATCGGGAGTTTGTGCTAGCTGGGCGGGCCGCCGAGTCGCAGGGAGGGAGGGGCCGAGTGGTCGGGAGCTCCACTGAAACGCGCAGAAAGCGCCGCAGCCCGCAGCTCCGCCAGCGCCGCGGCCGCCGTCAGCGCCACACGTCACTGCCCGGCCGTCGTAGGAAAATGCGGAAGAACTTTGAAAGCATTATCGCCCGAGGCAGGCCGAAAAATGCGAAAGAGCAACGATCCGTGTGTAGTTTGATCCAGACGGCTGGTTTTAGATACGTGTTAGCGTTTTATGGACGTGCGGATTTTCGGGGACTTCTAAACTCATTTAGCAGTTCGGCGCAGGTTTGGCTGTGCGAGCGCGCGCCTTAATTGCTGCGTTGCCGATGTTCGCGAGACGTTCTAGCAGAATCTTTAATAATCGTTTTAACTCGATATCTTGGTAATATGTTTGTTTACCACCCGCGTATACAGAGATGGTATTTTCGGGTTCGTCCGTGGGGGGAAATGGGTAACTTGCACAATTTTAGTATGTATTTCTACACTGCTTTTGCTGTGTTGTAATGGGATTTGTAGTGATCTGACAGCTCTCAAATGTTACAGTATTTCCGGAAAGGGATGTTTCTTGGTTTTTCAGTCGAGCAAGTTCATGAACTTTTACTTTGTTTTGAAGATGCTGTTTAACTGGCCACGGTTGTTTTCTTTAAGTAAAACACGGTTTTTGCAACGTGGGTACATTTCATAAATGCACATATTTACATATACCATTGTAATAAAATTATGGTAGATGTATACATTTTTGTCTGTGAAGAATTATTAGAGGTGCGTGATATCTAGCTTTGCTTTTGTGAAAAACTAGCACATGCTGCTAGCCACAGTATTATTGCATTTTGCTACAACATATTCAGTCTGAAATTCATATAATAGTAAATGGATCTTTAATTTCATTATGGTGTAATGTGGAGGTGCTCAGAGGTCCTCAGCTTGGTCTAGGTCATCCAACACAATCTGATTTGACCAGTAGCAGAGTTTCTCAGCCTCCTCTTCCCACTCAGAATCTGATGCCAAAGACAGAGGTGTGTCAGAAAGAATCATTTTTTCCTCAGCCTTATTTTGTGTCTTCCGATGATTGTCGTTCATGTCCAGTTGGAGAGGTTCTTGTCGCTCTTTAGCCATCATCTCCAAGAGAAAACAAGGATGTATAAAGGAAGTTAACTACTAGAATAGTTTGGCATTGCATAATGTGAGTGGTATTCTGTTGAGATCATCATATCTAGCAGAGCCTTCAGACTATTTGATTCATTAACACAAACCTGTAAATGTTCTACCAGAAAACCTGCTCCCTTCTTCTGAGTTATTCTGTCTAAAGCTGTTTAGTCATATAATGGCTTCTGGATCTGATTATATTCCAGAAGTACTCGATAAATCGAACCAAAAACACAGATGACCTTTTGGATGAATTACTTTTTCTATAATGGAGGACAGACACTGCAGACTACAGAGCACTGTGGCCCCACTGCTGCACTGCATTGTGTAGCATGATTTGTAGCAAGTGTGGCTTTCTCAGTGTGTACTGGGTGAACCCCAAACCGTGCAGGTGGTGACCTCACCCTCTCGTCTTCACCCAGGGTATAGAGGCGTCTCATGCGGGCAGTGTTGCGCCGTATCCGGGCAGAGTGGCGGGTGGAGACCCTGGAGGACGGGGGAGCAGCTGGTGACCTGGGTACAGGGGGCAGTGCTGGTTAAAATAGATATAGATGGTCTGCAGCCCAACCCAGTGCCAAATGTGGGACTCCTCAAGGTTCTGATGGAGGGTTTCATAAGCATTTGTGCATCTGCCTCAAGCTGAAAATCTAGTGTCCCTGGAGTGAATGAAGGAGATTCCAGTGTTCACACAGATCATTTTTCCCTGTCCTGGATACGCCATGTGTGGTGTTCCCTATTTGTAGTAAAACTGTCTCAATGCATTATAATTATTCAGTCCTCCATATCGGGTCGTTGGGGCAGGAACAGAGCAACACTGGGACATAGTGCTAGTGGCCTGAGGGTATAACCAGTCCAGGCAGGGGCTTCTGTTTTAAAACTCATAACCATAGAAGGGTCCAGTTGTAAGAGGTAAGTAAGTAAGAGGCAGGCCTGATGAAAATAGGCCCACAGCACAGAACAAAGACTCATGGAATGGTTATAGGTTACAGTCACGGTGAGTGGAGTTAGGGAGCTCCACCCTCCAGCGGGTTACCTCGGTGGCAGTCCAAGCTGTCCTGCTGCATTGCGTCCTGCGACCGACTCTTTCTGCAGGCTGCCAAACACACCACATGATCTCCGGTCTGCTACGTTGTCCTGACCCAGGCCGTTCCGGGACAGTGCTATCAAGGACAGACGTCTCCAGGTATTCCCTCTGCCTCCCAGGTGGACAGGTATCTCGTCTAGATGGCTGGAGTACTAATGGGGTTTATACATGTCAGTCAGTCTTCAGCTGATCGATTCATGAGATCTTTATTTTACTTTCTCTACTTATGCCAAATTATGGGGATAAAAAGTCTGCAGAAAGCAAAGCCTTTGTAATTGCAAGTCTTACTATAGGCTTCTTTGCTTTAGCACACATCTAATAAAATACATTTAAAGGTCAGAAATCCTGCAGCCTGAATGAGATTTAAACAAAAACCAACAGCATTTAGCTGCATGGTAAAGCTCTGACCTGCATGTAGTCCCTCATGCATGTGATGTCTGCAGGGTCAGAGATCACTCGGTCACGCCACTGAATATCATCCTCTGTCATGTGGTCCACAAATGTCCTGCTCCCCATTATCCTACCTGCAGTGGCCTGTTAATACAGTTTCCACAGAAACCCTGTTGGTTTTGTTTCCTCTGATCAGAATTCTGAGCATTATAGATTCCTAAAGCAGTGACATCCTGCATCCATGTCACTGCTTCCTGTGGAAGGATTTAATGTGTGTTAAATAATAAGTAAGGGGATGGCTTCTCTGCTTGGCCTCACAGCAGCTTTAGCAATGGCTCTTGCTTGGTGTAGACCTCACCTGATTGGAAGGCCGGAAGAGTTTTTTTCCTGACAGGTAGCGTACCCCTCGGCCCAGATGAAAGATCTTGAACACAATTACAGGTGGAAACTGAGAGCCAGAAAACCTAAGCAACGGACCAGGGGCAACAAAAACAGGGCAGATATTGAATTTCAGGCTTCAGACAAGTTGCTCTTTAACCCCACCTCTAACATTAACCCCACTAACATTTACATTTAGGGCATTTAGCAGACACTCTTATCCAGAGCGACTTTCAAAGTGCTTTGCATCTGTTCACAGAATACATCCTAGATAGTAGCATAGATAGGTCAGAATTCAAGATACCATTGAGCCAGACTTCTACGTAACAACAGGAATCAATGACATTACCTAGTATTTCAATTAAACAGGATAATTTAAACAGGAATTAAAATGTATACCAAGAAGCACAAATAGCCATAGAAAGATAAACATGCAATTTAAGAACGAGGACAAGTGCCATCTGCTGAGTTGGTGCTCATTTAAGTACTCAACAAACAGGTGAGTCTTCAGTCTACATTTGAAGACAGCAAGAGACTCTGCAATCCGAGCAGTAAGTGAAAGATCGTTCCACCGTCTCAGAGCCAGGACAGGGAATAGTTTTGAGTTTTGTCTTCCGTGTAACATAGAGTCTGCTGTACTGTTGACATGTGGCTGCCCATCAAAGCAGGGTGGGTCAGTTTAGTACCTGAATCTGACCTTGCACGGGGAGCTGGGGTCTCTCAACAGGTGGGCCTCTCGTGGGCTGAGCTGGCGTAGGACTGCAGGGGTCGGACAGTGTTCCTAGACACACCACCACACACAGTTACCACCTCAGTTAAAACGAGAACTGACACAAAAGCACTGTATTTCTTTCAAACCATAATGTTATTCATTATTTCTCTAGTTGTAATGGCAGTGACATGTCCGCAGAAAGGTTTACAGAGAAACTAAGACATAAAGTTTGGAGTTCTGAACCTACTGCCGAGCGCACGGTGTTTAACAGAAGGCGGAAGAGTCGCCGGTCTTGGTAGGAGCGCCAGTGCGCCTGGATGGTCCTGGCGGACTTCTCACGCATCTCTCGGTCCAGCCTGTACAGGTAGCAAAATGTGTAAGACTTTGATTCTTGACCAGATATCGATCCAAATAAAACACAACACTTGTATTCACGATTATCTTACATCTTGAATACTTACCCATATTCCATCATTTTAAATGAATCATTTAGAGTCAGTGATGTTCAAGTAGAGAATCTCCAGTTAGCCTTCACAAGTTATTAGAAATCTATGGAAATCCCAGTCGCGTCTCTGTTGCCAGGAGACGGGAAGCCCGCGAAAAAACTAATGCGGAAGCCACGCCACACTGTAAAAAAAAACAGTTTTTTTACAGGTTTTTCCCAATAAATTTTACAGTTTTTTCCTGTATTTTAAAATGACAGGGAAAGTGTATTACAATTACCAGAACAAACTGTTTATTTAAAAATGTCATGTGATTTAACAAGAAAAATCTGTATAAATTAAATACATTATAAATCTGTTTTTTAACAATTCTTAGATAATAATTTTAACTAAACAAACTGTAAAAAGAAAGTAATATTGATTAATCTTAATGAGACAAAGTAATAGAATCTTCTGGAATTAATTTCAAGGAAATATTACAAGACAACATTGATGCATGTTTTAATTTAAGTTTTGACATGTTAAATATGTGATTTTCATGTTATAAAAGTGAGTAAAAAGTAAAATGTTCTTGACTGTGATTTATTTTTATATTTATAACATACATAAAGAGTTAAGGCGTTCCAGATCCATCTCATTTTCAATCCACTATTAAATATGCACTGTATCTGTATCACTGTATCTACACTGTAAACCCGGATTAGGTTTTAATAAATTATTTTAGTAATCATTAATTATTATTTCATGTTTCATAAAAAATATTGCCATTACTAAATAAAACTAGTTGTTATCATTATTGAGCTGAAATAGGCATTGCAATGATCATGTTAAGTAAAGATAACTGAATATGTTAAGTTTATGATTGGTAGGGGTGGGGCCTGTTTGAATCGGACCACTGCACAGTGTGCATGAAGAGTTGTTCTGGTTGTGCATATTGTTTGAAGAACCTTTCGTTATCACCCCGCTGCAGCCCAAATGCATGAGTTTTGAAATCAGTGTTTCTTCAAATGAGTATTTGCAACGTCAGCTTTCAGTGCATGTAACTTATTTAGTTAACGCGTAATATATTCTTATCGGTTCATATAGTGCTAGAACATGTGTCTGGCATTCCTGTCCGATCATAGTTTAACTATAACCGTAGCGTTGAAATGTGTGTTCTGACGGTTCGGAGTTTATGGCTCATTTTAACTATTAATGTTATATATATTTTTATATTGAAGCGTCGGTCCAATGGGGGACGGCTGTAACGTGGCTCGCGCCACGGAGCGAGGAGACGGACACAATCGCTGAGAAGAGCGAGATTTATTGCAGGGCATTCCACAATCGTCATCGTAGTGGCAGGCAGGGGTCATAACAGGAGAGCCATCAAGGTTGGACAGGTACAGGGGCATAACGACACGGAAAGCAACAAACGACAGCAGGGCAACACGAAACTGAGAAACACATAAACGGTCAGACATCCAAAACAACCGACAACCAGACTGGGGAAATACAGGGACTATATGAACACTGAACTAAACTAGGAACAGGTGGGGACGATTATGACAGGGGCGTGGCGGACAATCAGGGAATCTCAGAGACAACGAGCGGGGCAGGGTAAACAGGCACGGAACACAGACACGAGGGAACCCAGAGTGGCAGCCACGAGAGGGGGCGTTGCCCTACGTGACAACGGCGCTACTTCCCATGAGTCTCTGCGACTCCGGTATCGTTATCTGTTAATGTGATGTCTATGCATGTGTTGATTAATTGTGTACTTGATTATGTGCATTACTTGGTTTAAGTCCCCCTTCATCAATTTATGTAGTTGTACTGTGTGAATTATTCTATGCCATGTTTGTGTAGTGTTGTCGTGTTATTGCCGTTCTCTCATGTTTTGTGTCTAAATTAAGTCTCTTCTGCGTGATCGTGGGGTCTGGCGTGATTATGTTGTTGAGGCAGTTTGAATTTAAAAAGCCTTGTGCTGCGGTGGATCTGTTTGCTACCTCTCCTTCCTACACCACACTGCAATATTGTTATAATTGAATGTGAACTAGAGTAAAGACCACATTCAATTTTAGGAATATTTCCTTTAAAATGACAGTGTTGCATGTTAAGTGTTATAATCACCGTTTTTTTACAGTTTATGTATGTTTTTTAATTTACAGTACTTATCTGTTTTTTTACATAAACTGTAAAAAAACGGTAATTTTCTGGAAACGGGGGCGCCAGAAAATTGCCGTTTTTTTACAGTTTATGTATGTTTTTAAATTTACAGTACTTATCTGTTTTTTTACAGTAATTTTCTGGCGCCCCCATTTCCAGAAAATTACCGTTTTTTTACACTTTTTTTTTTTACAGTGCAGGGTCAGTAGTCTTGGGTGTCCCGTTTGCATTATCTTTAAAAAAGAGATTCGTGCGCACACAAATGTTTGATTATTTACAGGTGGAGTTGTCATTCCTTTTGCGAATACAGCGCCTTAGATCTACACTAGGTGGCGATATGCACAAATGTGCATTTGCTGCTGAATACTATAGCGAAGAAGAACAAGAACATGTACAAGGTGAGAATTAAAAACTTTGGACAGTGAATATATAGATTCATGTACAGCGGAATTATTATGAAACGTTTTTTGGTTAAAAATCCTTTATCTTGCCGTTCCGCTAAAACCGGCGCTCCGAGGTTCCTTGTGTGTCATGTGAGCTAAATTTGTAACCTAATAACACTAAATTTGTTCTCAGTCGGCTGGTACGGAGGCCACTTGAGAACTGGTGAAATCGAAAGACACCTCAAGCTTCCGTATAAAAGAAGTGTATAATCGCTGTGCTTTTAATGCTGCCATTTTGTACAGTTTAGTTATGTTCTGTTGATGTTGAATATGGGGGAAAATGTGTGTGCCCTCAAATGGCGAGTTCATCTTCTGCAAGTCAGTGAAAGAAGTTGTTTGAACTTGTGGACTATGTGACTATGTTTCGAATTGACATTTCATTTTATTCTGACCAAAAATAAATAAAATACAATGTTGAAGTAAAAGCGCACTTAAGTTTCTTGAGACAGAATTCTCCTAGTTTTTTGTTCATAGCGCTATGGTTGCATTCTTCGTTTGTAAACACTAGGTGGCGCTGCCCCCCTTTTAACGTGTCGAAAAACTTCTTACAACGATTTTTGCAGATGTACGTTTTTTAGTTCTTTCGTGTACCGTTGTTTACCATGGTGTTACACATCAACAATACATTGAAATTAAAATACAATACACTTAACTGTAATTCTGTGCTCAAATGCTGAATCATTTCCTCCAAATAACATTTTGAACCAAACTTGATCATAATTCCAATGTAAATTATGTCTTAATCCAGTAAGTACATTTACATTTATGACATTAACTGATGCTTTTATCCAAAGTGACAAAGTTATGAATTAATACAACTCGAGAACTTGATGGTTAAGGGCCTTTCTCAGGACCCAACAGCGGCACCTTGTGTATTTGAGACTTTCTGAGATAAAAATGTTACTTTAAAAGTCTTAGTTTCTCGCCTGTTTATATAATCACAAGTATTCCTGAATTATTACTGATCTCTATGATTGGCTTTCTGTTTCCATGGTGATGGTGGATGTTCTTGCAGTTGGGGGGCACAGTTGGCCTCTCAGCCGTCCTGGGCGTGATGTCAGCACCCTTGCTGGCTGCAACCGACAACAAGAAGCCTGCTGATGACATCAGCGTGGACGAGGTAAAGCCATGGCAGTGCCTCCTGATATGAGGGATGAAAGAGACCCAGTCGCTGGGAATACAAGCTCATATAAATATATAAATGGCAACAAAATAAATAAACCTTTGGAGTAATACATCTTTTGAACTTTCGGTTGAATTTGCTTACAGCATGCACGTTTATTTGGAATTACAATCTTGGAGAGCTGTTGACAGTAAGTGTATTGTGTCTCTTGCAGTTGTCTCTATACACGACTCCCCAGCAAAAGTTCAACTACGTGGAGCCAGAAAAGGGGCGGGTGGAGGAGAGTGTAGCCACCCTGAGGAACATGGCAGAGCCCTACACCACCTGGTGCCAGGTACACACACTCTGGCCTATGGGCTCACGTATAGACTCTGGCCTATGGGCTCAGGTGTAGGCAGCGGGCTGTGGGCTCATGTATGTGCTGTGGTTTACTAGTGTAGACTTACCTTGAGCAGACTCTTTGAGGCTTGTTTATACTCACCTGCTTTATGGAACTGACTCATCTTGGGTAGCCACAAAATCCTCCAAACTGGCATCATCCAAGCTTGGCAGGGCAACCCATGTACCCAGCATGTGATGCAGTAAGTCGTGTAGGGGTTTACCCAACATTGTGTGTGTGTGTGTGTGTGTGTGTGTGTGTGTGTGTGTGTGTGTGTGTGTGTGTGTGTGTGTGTGTGTGTGTGTAACTGTGTTGTATTATATGGTAGACTCACACACGTTTCCACACTCGCAGTTTATCGTGTACCAATCTGACAAAACAGAAAGAAAGCATCGTCACTGCCAGTGAAATAGCATTCAGTTTGGAATGTTTGCTACTGGGTGGGGTGGGTTTGGTTGGGGTGGGGCAGAAATTAGCTGTATGCCAACTAGCTATCTGTCCACACAACTGAAAAGTAGTCCATATCTATATACACAAATGAGCACATGAGGACAGAAATACTAGTACAAACACTAAATACATTTTTACAAAGAATGACGGACAATAGCCCTCTTAATTGCAGATTAGCATTTTTGTATGGCACCATGTGCACATTACTTGAACACCGACCCAAGTCGGTGCACATACACACAGCAGCCAATCACATTCATAGTTCCTTTGTACCTTTGCCATTTGAGGTACAGCCTCACAGAAGGCTGCACTGTGAAAATTAACCATGTACCAAATCATTTTTTATAGTATTTGCTTTGAATGTCCTGACTAATTATAGACACATTTTAGTGTTGTGTCCTGTGGGTGTTTGCAGTGTCACAAACATAAATAATTGTAGTCAAAATAAGTGGTGCGGTGCTGGGAAGCATTACAAACACAACAGCAGGAGAATTTCCAGCTAAAGATGGAGAAACCAGTCACCCTTCCTCCAGCGTCTCTGCTGGGCTCTTCAATTTACGGTAACTGTAAATATGCCCCAGACATACCTGGGCCAGAGAGACGTGTGTGGTAAATATAGTACATCATGTAAATGTACAAGGTTGAGGCAGCCTGACCTTTTTCTTAATCAAATCATATTTGCTGAACATTTCTGCACGTGTTCGACTCTTTAACCAGACCGACCAAAATAAACCTTCATCCATTCACAGATGAGCTGTAATGTGTGTTATTTTTCTTGCAGCTCATTGTTGGATCAAGAGACCACTCCTCTAATTGGGTTGTGATCTAGTGTTTCTTATTGTCATGGTTTTACTTATCTCTCTCACCGATGGCGCCCTTTCAACACTTGGGCAAATCAGCCAAACGGAATATTCAGGGACTTTCTCACTTCATAGCCACACACGCACGCACACACACACTTCCCCTGCTCAGTTGCTTTCTAAACCTCTGCTGCCGGCAGGCTATAGACAACCTGGATGACCTTTCCCCTGCGAGTGGCCTGAGACATGTGCGGCTTCACCTTGTGCTCCAGCATGAGACACACGCCTGATCCAGACTTGGAACAAACTCTGCATCACTGTGCATGATGTGCTTTTTCTCATGCGCTTAGAGCAGAGCTGGATCAAGAGGTAGTTCTCTGAAAGACCTTGACCCATTGGCTGGTTTTTGGTTGTGCCAAAAGGTTTGATTTCACTCTGCCCAAGTAGGCGGAGAAGCCACTGCCTAACTGAGAATGTGCCCGTCGTCAGAGGATTGAGCAGAGTGACCGCCTGGATCTGCTAAAAAAGAGGCTGCTCTGTAAAAGAAGCACTGCGTGGAGAGTTGTCCATACCCACAGCGCTGAATTGGTCTTTCTTGGACTTGTGCTGAGTCCTCATCAACTGATTGGCTGGTTTTTAATCATCCTCTGGCAAACATCTTTCATACTCTGCACAGCTATAAACCCTGGCACTGACTGGCTGAGAGATACGTCATGCACCAACCTCAGGACTCATTTATGACCTTTGATTATAAAGTTTCGTGATCTTGGAAGATGATATGTAGACATTCACTTGTATGCAATCACATATTGGCATCGGGGGTGATATACACAATAGCTTCCAAAGAGCACACTCTAAATACATGTATTGAACGTAATGCCTTCATGGTGTTTCAGGAGCATGTACTGGATCCAAGGACTCCAAAATCTGATGAGTCATCCAGAGCCACATCCAGACACCGAGTGACCCTAAACATCATAAATGCCAACTAATAAACCTTTGGAATAATAAATCTTTTGAACTTTCTGTTCTGGTAGAGAAACTGTAACATTTTAACCAGGAAAGAAAATCTCTTGAGTGTGTGTACAAGTCTTCTCCAATAGCCAGCTCAGAAAATGGAAATACAAATGGTGTTCAGCACTGAGACTCGTGTCTGAAAGAGGATAGCCTGACTTCCTGTACTTTTACTTCCTGTGTGGAACACAGGGTGCCTATGGAGCAGTGAAGCCCAAGGTAGATGGTGCACTTCAATTTGGGCAAGGTAAGAAAAACACACACAGGTTAATACAGTAGTTTCAAAGCATTTCAGAGTGGACCATAGTATTATAGTAGATGTTTATATTAGAGCTGAATCTGAGGATAAAAAGCCACTGACCTAGTGACTGGTTACTGTTGTGACTGGTTAATGTGCTGTAATTACCTGTATTGCATACCTGTAATGGTTGCTGTAGTGGCTGGTCACTGTCCCATCTCAACTCTGCAGACAGTTATTCATATGTGAAGAGCCCTCCCTCAGAGTTCTACCCCAGGGCAGGAATCATCGGTTTTGCTGGTGTCCTTGGCCTCTTCCTGGCAAGAGGTAATATGAGTCATTACAGTTTGAACACCGCAGTGCAATTAATGAATAATGATAAGACTTCTGCAAAGGTTTCCCGAGTTATGTGCAACTTTACGGACCTTTCTAGAAGGTTTCTGAAATTGTGCATTACTATGTTGATGGAGATGGTGGGTGCATAGATCATGTTATACTGTAAGTTCAGAATATATATTGTCATTTCATAATAAGGCTGAGTGGATCTACTCAGTCATCACTGTCTGTGTGTATTTGATGACTGTACGCATCTGTGGTCTACATGCTTCTCTTTTTTTGTTTTGGATCATTTTGAAACTTTGGTGTGTGTGTGTGTGTGTGTGTGTGTGTGTGTCCGTTCGCACACATTTCTCCAGGTTCCAGGCTAAAGAAGCTGGTCTATCCGACTGGTCTGATGACCGTGGGAACTGCCATGTACTACCCACAGGAAGTAGCCACCTTTGTGAAGGTGCAAGCACATGCATTTACTCTATATTTGTTTGTATCTGCCTCTGAGATGCGCTAAGTGTGAGATATTGAAATGGTAATTGTCCAAGGTGAGCTGAAATGCTCACAGCCATCTTAATGACCATAGCTGACCACATCATCTCCATCACGTAGATAAATATGTAAATATCATAAATGAGCATGTAAATACTACGCATTGAGGGCCAGGTGTGATTTGAGTTTGTGCTGAGTTAGGGTTCAAAGTTGAGTTCCCTAGTCATGATGAGTGAATGTGAGGGTGCGAACCCGACATCCCCTGCTTCTGGTTAGGTAAGCAGAAGATATCTGCTCATCTTCTATTATTCAGAAGCTCGGGGTTGAGGCTTCAGTTCCACGCCCTGCTACGGTCGCCTCTGCACAAACCTGTAGCAGCTGTGTCATGTGTCTGATGCTCCGTGGATTGAGTGTGTGTTGTTCAGCACTCACGTGAGCATGTTGTTGACGCTGGAATGTATTTTTCTCCATTCCCGCGGAGTTGTGGAGAATGTTTATTATTAATCAGTAATTCCATTATTGCCACTGTCGGGAGGGGGGAAAGGGTTGGGGTGCACAAGACACAAGGTCATGATCCAGAAGTTTCCATCGCACCTGTCCAGATATAAATGGGAGAAGAGGCACTTCCCTCCCTCCAGGCTAAACCCATCATGGTGCTGACATGCTCCCTCCTTTCCTTTAGCTGCCTGCTGGTTGTGGTAGATAGCTGCACTCTTTCCCCAAGCACAGTGGGGGTTAATGGCCTTTTCCTGCCACACCTCCTGCTCAGGTGGGACCTGCTGACTGAATCCCCCCCCCCCCCCCCACACACATACACACACGTGCGCACACACACACACACACACACACACACACACACACACCCCTCCCCAGCTGTAACACCACTCTGACACTGTACTTAATGTACATGATGAATGACGGGGTGTAGGTGCGGCTGGCTCATCTTCAGACACACTTTTGCATTACATGCGTGTTGTAAAGGAGTCGTGGGCAGCTCTGAGGTCACGGACTACTGCTGGGTGGAGTTGTAGCAGTTGTAGCTTGGAATGTTCCAAACCCCCTCTGATCAATGCTCTCCAGGGTGGGGTTGGAGGCTATTTTTGTTTCATGTGCCTTATCTTTGCTGTTTTCTCTCCATATTCCATTCTCTCATTCTTTCTAATGTACATGTGTGCGTCTGTATTATGGTCTTCCTGTGTTTCTCATCCTCATGCAGAAAACTGGTGATTCAGTGTACGACTGGGCCCTACAGGCGTACGTTGCTACAGAAAACCTGATGAAGAGCAAGCCCGGCCCGAAGGCACCTGCACAGAAGGCAAGGGTTCTCCTCCAGCAGCACCACAGGAGGAGTGCGCATCAGTCTGTGCCCTTGTGCACTCCCGAGTGCACATGGTGTCACTTGCTGAGGCACTCTGCTCGCACAAAAGGCCGAAAAACAGCCAGACGTCTTAAATTTAAGTGTGTTCTGTAACCCCTGACTCCTGACCTTGCTCTGTTTTTCACCCAGATTGAGCAGTCAGAGGAGAAAACGTCCAGTGGGGAGACAAAAGCTTAGGTAGGGGATAATAGCCATTTCATCACAGCATGAAAAAAACATCAAAACTACAACACAGCTGGGTGTTACATCATGATAGCAGACTCATAACACAGCTCGGTTCAATACAGTGTGCTTGCTTGCATAACTGCAGGATTTAAAGCCAGTGTTGTCATTTCACATGAGTACAGGGCTTCCTGTGTTTTAGTAAACTCTACAATGCTTTATTCCCATCCCTGTGGAGCAGAGCAGAATATGTGGATGCACTACATATAATATGGGCATCTAGCATGTGAGTGAGGCTTCCACACAGGCTGTATAAGGTCTGGATGTTGTGCTTTGTCAGATGCTTTACCCCTGCAGTACTGTTGATGGAAGTAGCTCTTTATCTGGAGTTCAGCTGTGTTCACCTCCTTCCTGTGCTAGAGTTGGTGTCTGTGCAGTCAACCTTATTGTGGCCAAGCCTAAAAGCTGAATCTGACTCATCTCTTCATTTGCAGATATTGCGTCCATTTTGGGTTGCCAGGCTGATGGCATGCTGATACCTGTGAGCTGTGGTGTTGAGGGTACATCCCATAATTCCTGAGCTCATCCTAGCCATGTGGATCTTCAACCTTCCATTTCTGTCTCCCTTCAACTTCTCCCTTGGTCAATTCCTGTAGGTTTCCCTGGAGACCTGCTTATACACCAACCTTTCCCCAGCATGTCACCCACTGCGAAAGGGAAGTGGTTGGTCAAAATGGTTCTGAACTTGAAAGCGTCAGCTTTCGACAATGGTATTTTGGTGTATAGTAATGGTGTTTTAATTTATATTCATGTACAAACTTAAAATAAAATGCTCTGTGTTCCATATTCTTGTGTTCAGTGTTGTAACAGGAGAAGGTTGGACAAATGAAAGCATGCCATAAAGTGCAGAATGCATTAATGAATTTACCATGTGGCAAGAGTGATGGTCCAGACATGTACAAGTCTTGCTCATCTGAAAAGACTTTTCTGGAGAGAAGATTATAATCACTTCCTGTATTTTAAGCAGACAGAGGTTTCAGGGAACCACAGCTGACTATGTCGTCATGGAAATGACCTAAAAAAACCAGTTCTGTCCAGAAATGGACAGTTTGTTGCAAAACAGTTTCACATGCCGAGGGTGGATGATGTGGGAGATGATCGCGTGTCATTGCTATCAGGTCTTTATAATGAACACCTGTTTCAACTTTACATAGACTGAGCAGAAGTGTATAAAGCTTCAGAAGCAAAATGCAATTGTAAAGATCAGATGTGAAACGTACAGGATTGGGTAGGCTTTCTGATTAACATGAAAGTTCATCTACAAGGGTTAACTGGTTGAATTTGCAGTTTTGTATTAGTAATAATCCTCATAAAACTATTCAGAGCAGTAACTGATGATCGAGTCAATGTGCCAAACATCTATTTAGACTCCATGGTGCTAACTCCTATGATGTTGTTTACCTCAACATTCAATGGGCCTTGGTGGATCATTTATTGATCCAGTCTGTTCTACAGGTGTAACTGTGACAAATGGTTTATTTTGCAAAGTATTTCATTTATATGAAGGCGAACCATGTTTGTTTTCTTTGACCAACATAATTTAAAACGATCACTTACTCTTCACTCTGACCAACTATTATGAGTAGGGTGCACTTACATTTAGGGCACATAGCAGACACTCTTATCCAGAGCAACTTACAAAGTGCTTTGCCATCTGTTCACAGAATATATCCTATTCAAGATACCCATGAACCAGACTACTACTGAACTACAGAAATCAATCAAGGGTAAAGTGATGTCTGTCGTCTTTACAAGGGGAAAGCAACGACTATTGACTGTTGTCTTCCATAGGTTTGATCCTAACCTAATCACCTCTTGTTTTGGGAAGTAAAATACATATATAGATCTCTTCAGGAATCCCTTTTACACACAAAACAGTTTGGAAGTCAATGTTCTTATCCTGTAAACTCTAAATTAAATTGAAGATTGGGACTATTTTTGTTTCACTGAAGAGGTTTACAGTCATCAAGAGGTCACAACATTTGTCTGTAATGTTTGATTATAAATTCAGTGTTGCCTAAATATTTATCGTTAACTTTTTTTTACTCTAATCTAAAAAGTATATTTGTCCCTTGATCTGAGGATACAATGTGAACCACAGTTCTGAAGCTACTCTCAAGGGCCACATCACAATCACAGCTCAGATACTCCTGATTAAACACAGCTAATCAATAAACATCCTCGAAGATGAATCACAGCTGTTGGAGACAAGTGAGCAAGTGATCAGCCAACACACGATCAGCCATTAATAAGAAATGGACAAAACACTTCAGGAGTAACTGTACTTTATTAGCCTTGAGAAGTACTGAAGCTTCAGCTCGAATTTCTCAGGTAAGAGGGACGAGCTGGACTCCCTATGGTCACCGTCTGCCATCTGTCATCTACTTGGCGGACATCTTGAGCAGGCTCTGCTTGTTGATCTCAAACAGTCGCCAGCCCTCCTCGAGCGAGAGGTCGGAGGCTCCACGCCGCTTGTAGAACTCGATGGACGGTTTGTTCCACTCCGCCACGATGAAGTGCATGCTGCTACAACGAGTCTTCACCGCTTTCTGGAGGGGGAGGGGGGGAAGCAGAGGAACACCACAGTAATTTTATTTTACACTGGGCTGATTTTACTTCAAATACTGAGCAGTGGAGTTAACCTTAAAGATGCAATGCTAGCTGGTTTTACAGTAAGTAGAAAAAAAATGTCCTAAAGAGATGTTAAACTTACTTCACTGAGTAACTTCAGGATTTCTGAGCCAATTCCATAACCTGAAAAAATATATATATTTTTTATTATTAATGATGAGTTTGTTAATGCTAAGAATGCTTTACAAGGTAACCCATTTGTAATAAACTAGACAGACAGGCCATACAAAGCTGTTAACCTTGTTACAGCAAAGGGATATTATGGCAGAGGAAGTGTACCTCTGAACTCCTTCATGACGTAGAAGTCTTCCAGGTACAGCAGCTTTCCGATCCAGGGGTCATAGGTGAAGTAGTACATAGCAAACCCGACCACTGTATAACCTGTGTAAGTGAACAACAGTGCCCGTAAGCGGAAGAACGGGCCTGTGATCATAAAAAAAAAATCATGTGATCTGCTTAGGCCAGGAATGTGGGAAGTAGGAGTGGGGGTAACAAGCGTCGTGTGAGAGGTGACTCATGCATAATGTAACGTTATACGCCCGTGACGTCACACGCGCGTAACGGGTGTGTTTTGTAGTACGTCAGTGGGTTTATTCACGAGTGACGGAAACTTTCGTGTATCTGTCGAAAGCTTTACAAAGTACAAAAAAGTCACGTCTGTGGGTTTTGTAACAGTAACTTCGCTGAAACTTGCCCTCTTCGCTCCGTTTTTCCTTTGGTACTTCCGCGATGACGCAGTGGTAGAACGGATGGTCTCCGAAGCCGTCCTCCAACAGCTCTGAAAGATAAACAAATGAGCGGAAAGAGACCTTGCAGTGGGAGCTTCCGCCATAATGTGGTGACAGAGTGTACTCGGTTTACCTTTCTCGGTCAGAACGACCTGTTCTTCCATTTCTTCGAATTTGGCAAGTTCCTGAAATGTATTTATTTATTAATCGTTTGGGTTGACTCATAAGTTCACACACAAAGGGTTTCTGAAATGCGGAAAGTGCCTATTTTCCTGGTATATTTTAGATTGTATAATTCCTGGTACTTTTAGAAATCATTCGTCTGTTGTTTGTAAACAGCATTTGACACGCTGAAACGAGTCTTACCTTTATGAGGCGCAAAATATCTGAGACGTCCTTGGGCTCGGCGTTCCGTAATATAAAATTGGCCATTTCCTTCTTTTGCTCTTTTTCCCTTTTCTCACTAGTCCTCGATAGGTGAAGAGAAGCAAGATTTGTTTCTTCATTCGGTTCCAAGGGTGTTACCCTCAGCAGTAAATCTGGGTTCTGACCCTCCTGTAGGGGATTACATGAAGTCTGTAGATGCTGGACGCGCTTTGTTCGAGTTTGTCTCCCAGCTCATATTTATACCCCTCGAGTCAGAGCAGGTGTCGTAATTCCCGGAAGTGCGGATGAGCTGACCGAACGGCCCGTCACATACAAAGTCGGTAAACCCGAACAGTGAGAAAAGTGTAACTCCGCCCTGTGCCAACGCACCGTGACTAAATCTCTCACTTTTATTTTGTTCTCACCAATTCAACATTTTTTAAAGAATGTATCGAATGTTTTACAATTAAAGTAGTCTATATGATCCAGTCAGTTCAGTGATGTCTCCTGACAGCAAATCAGCGACGGAGTGGTTATAACGGTAAGCAGAGGTGCGCTATAATTTAATGTGCCCCAGGTCTCAATTTCTAGCTATGCAATACGGCTGTCTGTTTGCATACTTTTCATTACAATACTACACAGCCTATCGCTTTCTATTTATGTCAAGTTTTCCTGTTAGGCAGGTCTGTATCAAATTAGACCTTGAGATGAAAACCTGAAATTCCTCATCCTCATGTTAGCACATAACACAGCTTTGTCTATAGATGTGGCCTACATGGCAGTGGGGACTTTGTCTTTTGTGAAGGTGACTTTGTGATTTTTTTTTTTGTGAGTTAATTCTTCATATTAATATGTGGCCATATTTATTGATGAGGGTATCCCTGTTTATGTGTGTTATTTTATAGTGTGTGAAAAAACACAAGAAAAAGTATATCCTGAGTGCAACATATCTAATAGCCTGTAGAGACTGTAGAGATTGAAAAGGAAGTACAGTTTATGAGTATGATCTCACTTCCTGCTATAGTGACAGATTTCCACAAAAATAAAAACGTCTAAAGCACAAATGATCTTCTTTGAACCTTGGAGGATGTGAATTTGTTTATTTTTATGCTGTAATGAATTTAAGCAGTAGAGTATTTCTGGAAGAATCCACCAAGTGTAGGAAGATAAGAGGATGCATCCAATTTAGATAATGAATCGAGATGAATGAGATACGCTTGTAAGTCAAACAGTTACACAATACACACACAATACAGGTACTTTATAATTTTCCACTTTAATTTGAGGAGAAAATAATCATGTGGGATCTTTGGGGCCACTGAGTCTCCTACTTTTAACCTCGTGGTTACTCCCTGTGCTCAAAAGTAACCTATAGCAGCAAAGCCTGTACTGGTAGCATTGTTGCATTCAGTTACATTTAATGTATTGAATGCTTTTCAAAGTCTGCTTTTAAGTCTACAAAGTATGATTTTAGATTTTAAGATTTTACCAGAGTTATTAAGAGGTTTACATTGCTATGGCTGTCTTGAATGTGATGGCTGGCTTGAAATTTCCCTCTGGGATCAATAAAGTATCAATCTACATGAATATGTCTTTAAACAGAACTTTTTCCACTTTGCTTATCTTAGCAAGAACTTCATAATGTGTCTGCTAATCTGTGTTATTACTTCTCATGAGTTTTGTGTTTAAAAACTCTCTAATATTTCAGTATGATACTCATTCTGGAATTGATTTTGTTATTTCTGACTGTCCTGAATGAATGCACTTTATTTGTGCTGAACTTTATAGAGATACCACACACTACAGCTTTAATCAGAAGGTGAGGTTGGGTAACAATGACCGAAAAGACTAAACCTGTTCGGCCGTACTCAGCCTACCTACACACCTGTGACCTTCTATACACACCTTCCTTGAAGGCTTTATAACAGTGGCAATAAAATAGTATTTTATGTTTGACTTGATCTAGATTTAAATGTCTTGTTTTATTGGGTTATATCAGTGATTTTTATTTTGTGATCCCTGCAAATGATCCAATGAGATAACTGCCCTGGATAAAGCATGTTATAGAGGACCTGAGACTATGCTCAGAAATTGTAGACGAATCAAGTTCACTTTTATTGTCATATCACCATATGCATAGTATAGATGGGAACAAGATGATCCATGTTGCAACATCGCTGCATAGCAGCACAGTACACAAGACTTAAAGTGTGCATGTGCAATACAACAGAATGAGAAGAGTGCACAAGAAGCAACATTTGCAATACATACATTGGGTACAGCTATTACCAAATAACAGAGTTGTAGTTCATGCTTAATTATGCATGGTAACTATATTCATATATTTTACTGATATTCATATTTGGTCAGCTCCAATCTGGGGGTGTGGAAGAGAAATATGATTGGAGAACTCACCTCAACTGTTTGATCACATGACTTCAAAATCAAAAGAGAACCTGACTATTTATGAAGGTAGCAAACTCTTAAAGAAAGACAGACAATTTAAATGCCTGTATTATCAAGTCAAAAACCTTTAAGAGAATAATCACACACAACTCTGAAGTGGCTGTCTCCAATGACATAATGGCTGTCATAAATTTAAAAAATGTTTCTTTGGGTAACCAGTGTCTCATGTTCACAGTGTGCCTGTGGTACTGTTAGACAAAGGCCTCTCTGTCTTGGTGGCACAGGACAAAAGCCTGCAGTTATGTCATAAATAACCCTCCAACATTCTTATTGCAGCTGGGGAGGGGGGAGCATGTTAGAGCATGGGGGGCCTCCATCAATCTCCATGTCTTTTCCCACTGCATTATAGGTGAAGTATCTCAGGATCTTATTAGGTTTGAGGCTCACAAAACTTCTCTTCCACCAGGTAGTTGTGATCCAGAGTCTGAATATTTGAATGTCTTTGAATTGCTTCCAGTGTTCAAATGATTTAAACAACAAAAAGAAACACATTTATATTGTGTATTTGTGTAATTATTTGTGAAATTAAGTGTGTAACGTTACAATATAAAATGGAGTACAAAATCTTGATACTTTCCAATACAGCAGTAACATGTAGTTACAAATAGTGCAGAACAGTTTGAACTTTGTCTCATTCCGATTAATCGTAGTCTGATGTGGTTCTGTGAACCTTGTCCTGATAATCTTCTTCTTTTTCTTGTTTATGTATATGATTTCATTTTACAGGCTGCACAAACACTGTACACTATACACATATAGAATTAGAACGAGTTAAATATTTGGTTTTGAATTTCACTCCTCAGACATCATCTTCATGAGGCTCTGCTTGTCGATCTTAAACAGTCGCCAGCCCTCCTCGTGCGAGAGGTCGGAGGCTCCACGCCGCTTGTAGAACTCGATGGAGGGTTTGTTCCACTCCGCCACAATGAAGTGCATGCTGCTACAACGAGTCTTCACGGCTGTCTGGAGGGTTAGACAAATGTCACAGCATATAACGAGTATTATTACAGGGAAAAGACGAGCCACACGTGCTAGTTTTAAATAATTCATCAGAGCATTCCACACAAAATTGTGACAGCATTCATTCATATTTCTTAGAATTTGTTGGAATATAGTATGTCAAAATGGTATGTCAAAGATTATAACACACAGTCCTTAGTTATTAACTTGCAGGCTCCGCGTTAGTGGACATCAAGACATGGACCTGTACTGGCCTGCGGGTCACCAGTGGATCCATGCACATCTACCTGGGCACTGCTGAACTGTAATCAACAAGCATGCTGCTTTCCAGCCTAACACGTGATCTCGGAGAGGGAGATACTTACATGGCTGAGCTCCTTCAGGATCTGTGACCCAATTCCATAACCTAGCAAAAGGAAAACAAGCAACAGTTGGACTGGTTCTTTATTACCCTTCGTTACCCAACATAACTTCTGAGTGTCAGGTTTTGTCCTGCATTAAAGCCGCTAATTAATAGGTAATACGTAAGATAAGCAGGACATGATAATTAGCTGAATATTTTAAGCAGATATATGGCCACAGACTGGATCTAAGCAGCTGTGAGTGCAGTCTGTCACCACATACTGAGAATTCAGATCACCAAATCTAAACCATGACTCTAAACTTGTCTACCAGCACACCTCTAGACAGGTTAGACAGGCCATACAAAGCTGTTAACCTTGTTACAGCAAAGGGATATTATGGCAGAGGAAGTGTACCTCTGAACTCCTTCATGACGTAGAAGTCTTCCAGGTAGAGCAGCTTCCCGATCCAGGGGTCATAGGTGAAGTAGTACATCGCAAAGCCAACCACTGTGTGACCTAGTAGGGAGCAAAATGGCATGGTAACACCTGTGCGGCAGCTAAATGGAACACATACCCAGGACAAAATCACCTCGTTTAGAAAATGGTTAAGACAGTACATACAGTATAACAGATTACATAGGTAAGATGGTCTTTGGTTGATGTCACCATTTATAATTGAGATGTTTTGGAAATGATTTGGTCACTGTTAGGAATTATAACACCATTCGCCACCCTACACCACCAATTTGCCATTCTAAAGAGTTTGTGAATGAGTTTGGGTATTAAGTTCAGTTTCATTAAATTCGTCTACTGTATTTAAACGTTAATAGTCTGTTACTATTTTGGACAGTTTGGGGCGGATCTTTGTGTGGTGTAAGGCTGGTGAAATTCCATTTCCCGTGGGCCTTACCTGTACTTTGTGTATTTGTACGTTACACTACTGTAACCGATCTTTCAGTTACCTCCCCGCCCACCCATGTACACAAAACGGGGAGTGTACACGGCGAAGCAAGAGACTGTAACCTGAAGACATAAATTACAGAGTGGGGGTTTGATATTCGTCACAGTGTGGCGCACTTTATATCCAGTTCGGGAGCGAAAACGTTTAATAGCGGTACCGTCACCCACAATTTGATTGTAAAATAAACTGGGAATCTTACCGTTCGTGCTTTTCTCTGTAGGCACTTCGGCAACGATGCAGTGATAGAAGGGGTGGTCTCCGAAACCATCTTCTAACAAATCTTAAAGGAAAAAAACGCGAATATTACAACGCTACGTGTGGCCGTTTTTAATACTTTATAATTGTTTGACTGAGCTTACCTTTTTCGGTTAAAATGACTTGTTCTTCCATCTCCTCGTACTTAGCCAGTTCCTACAGCAAGAATAAAGTGAACAGCTGATTCTCGTATTAATGTACCTTCCCTTGCAGTATTCAAAACTGAAAATGAAACGCATTTTCATGGTAAATAATCCGTGTATCATTCGTTCATTTGATATTCAACTGAAAATCAAAATCGGAAAATCAAAAAAACAGTTCATTATTTTGTTTTTCGTTTTGAATATAAAAACAAAAAAACAAATCAGGCTTGTATTTTTCAGTTTTTTATTTGATGATCCAAACAAAACTAGCTAAATTAAAAATCGGATTCGGAGCCGAACTTGATTTTGATTTTTTAACTCGACGCATTTGTGTGCCCCGGAAGTTGTTCTTCGTGGTCTTCGTTTGACTGCGGTAAAGTTGGTTTCACGTTTGCATATTCGGAATTCTTTCTTCAATAATAAGTGCCCAAATGTGCAAAATAAATATCTACAACTTTGTTTACGCCAGGAATATACATATTTAAGTTGTATACAACATTTTATTTAAAATGTACTATTGTGACCGCTACGACGTCTAAGGCACCGTCTACAAATTACATTAACACGGTTAACACGGACGCAAGTGGCGGTAGTAAAGGCCCCAGAGCACTGCGCACTCTGTTTTTTTTTTCTTTTCAATAATTTCAATATCTTTTCAATGGTCCATCATAAGACCACCAAACAAGTTGTATTACACAAAGTATATAGTTGTTATTTAGGATGCACTTTGTGTAATACAACTTGTAATACAATGGGCAGTCATGGCCTGATTGTAGGGAACTGGTCTTGTGACCGGAGGGTCGTGGGTTTGATTCCCAGGCTTGAGGCCATGACTGAGGTGCCCTTGAGCAAGGCACCCAACCCCAACTGCTCCCCGGGTGCCGGGCTGCTCTGGGCACGTGTGCACCACAGCCCCCTAGTAATCACTAGTGTGTGTGTGTTCTAACTGCACAGATGGATAAAAAGTGGAGGACAAATTTCGATCGCGGTGAAAAAAAATCACAATTGACAAAATATGGCACATTTATATGGGTATTTCTACCTTGCACCAATTTGTGGAGGTCAGTTTTTGTATAATTATGTCAATAGCTTTTAAATGGTGCATCATAAGATCATAAAACAAGCTATTATATATTAAGCGCAATCCTAAGCAACAACCTATAAGTCAGATATGGGTATTTCTACCTCTTACCTAATAGTGGTGGTGAGTTTTTATCTTTTAATTTCAATAGCTTTTAAACGGTCCATCAGAACAGCACCAAACAAGTTGTATTACATTAAGCCCATGATGACCAGCAACCTACAACTCAGATATGAGTATTTCTACCTCTTACCTAATAGTGGTGGTGAGTTTTTATCTAATTATTTCAATAGCTTTTCATAATATTCTTATTTTATGAACAGCACCTGTAATAAGAGTTGTAGGTTGTTGTTTAGGATGCACTTAATATATATAACTACTTGTTTTTCTTTCCCATGACTGTCTAGCATACAGAACTAGACTGAGAGACCAGTTTTAGTTCATTAGCTATTTAATATTGTCTTCAATATTGAACCTTTTCACAATATTCAAATTTTCTTAAATATATCAGTCGGCGTGCAACGAATGAGTATAATATACAAGTTTCATCTTTTGAATGGAATTACTGAAATAAATAATATACCAATATCTGTGTAACGTGGTGGGTTGGACACAATCGCGATAAAGGGCTGGCACATACTTTAACGGAGCTAGTCTCCTCTAGTAGGGTGACCAGAGTTGGGTTTCTGAAAAGGAGGACACCTTTTGTACTGGGTGGGGGTCATCGGTGTATCGGTGAATGATTTAGGTGGATGGTGTGTGTGTCGAACGTTTTTACTCTTTAACTCCTCCGTAAACGTACACTTTCGTTTCATCGCCGTAGAACCGGCGGACACACGTGCTTTCACTTGTAAACACTTTTGCACTGTACATGTATTCTGTTTGAGGCAGTCGAACAAATTCCCCCCGGACATTTTTTAGGTCTCAAAAGTAGGACATGTCCGGGAAAAAGAGGACGT
Source organism: Brachyhypopomus gauderio (assembly GCF_052324685.1). Classification (NCBI taxonomy): domain Eukaryota; kingdom Metazoa; phylum Chordata; class Actinopteri; order Gymnotiformes; family Hypopomidae; genus Brachyhypopomus; species Brachyhypopomus gauderio. Next base: position 10,700,362 of record NC_135217.1, read on the forward strand.
CTGGTCACCCTAGCTCTAAGTGAACCGCGCCCACACGGAGAGTGTGCAACTTACAAGGCATACAGAACACACTTCACAGAAACACTCACGAAGGAATATAAAGGACCACAGCGATTATGAAAGGAAAACACGTTTATATAAATAATACAAGGCACAGAAAACACAGCAGAGACTAAAGTAAACGAACACTACAAAACACAATGACAAATATTAACACCGGATCATCACTGGATATCCATTTGCTGCAACGTGCACGAAATCTCTGCATGCGTCTTACCACCTTCAAATAAATATTTAATTAATCTAGAATGTGGTTCCAATATGGTCACGTTGTCTATACCAATATAGACTATGTTCCAATGTCTAGGCTCAGAGTAGAACAAGTAACACTGCAGCGCACTCCCGCACAAACGAAGACCACGAAGAATAAACATATCAGTAACTTCCGGGGCACACAAATGGGTCAAGTTAAAAAATCTAAATCAAGTTCGGCTCCGAACCCGTTTTTTATTTTGCTATTTTTGTTTGGATCATCAAATAAAAAACTGAAAAATACAAGCCTGGTTTGTTTTTTTGTTTTTATATTCAAAACGAAAAACAAAATAATGAATGGTTTTTTGATTTTCCGATTTTGATTTTAAGTTGAATATCAAATGAACGAATGATACACGGATTGTAAATCTATATCATTTAAAACACGCAATTCGTATAGTCGTTTACCTTTATGAGTCGCAATATGTCAGAAACGTCTTTGGGTTCAGCTTTCCGTAAAATGAAATTAGGCATTTTCTCCGTTTATTTTTCTTTCCTTTACTTACAAGTCCTCTATATGTGAAAAGTAGCAAAATGTGCTTCTTCATCCGCTCCCCCGGGGGGCTACCGTTAGCAGTAAGTCAGTTTCTCTCAGAGTCTCATACGTGAGTCGCGGTCAGCTGCAGCTCGCGAGCTGCTTTATACGCGGATTAGGGGCGGAGTTTCCGAGTTTGTTTTGGTGGAACTTGTTGAAATATTAAATACAGGGAGATATTCGTGATATTTGCCAACAGTCGTTTTCCTTGCGTGTCAGTTATTGTTAAAACACGGATTAATAAAAATAGTTTATCTTTGTGCTATTTACCATATTTGTGATTCTACACATCAATAAGAACAAAATAACAAGCCGTTCTTGAAGGACTATTTAAGACCCCACTGCATAACAAGTTGTAGACGTTTTACGCTGGAGACATTACTGAACGGACAGGGGGAAAGGGCCCCTGAGCCTACAGTGCCAAGTTGAGGAATCTAAATGCATTTTTGTGTGGGGCTAAGCAGAACTGCTACGCGTTCACCGTCATGTGTTCAATGTAGATTAGAATTTAAACAGAGATCATTGAATTTTGCCCAAGTTTTACAGAACGCTGTTTTTGGATTGAGTTCCAGAATGTTATGCAACTCAGAGTTCCACTGTAGCAAGTGGAAATTTACAGCATGTCCATTGAGTAGGACAAAGTTCTCTACGTTGTACCTTTGACCCATAAACCGACCTTTGCTGCAAGTGCAGGTGCATAATCATGTTGAAAGTCGAGAAACACCAAACCCAAGGACTATAAACAAATTGTATGGAGGGTTTTCATTTAGATTTATTTCAGATTTGATAAAAGGAACAGCATCAAAATGGTGACCAGGGGTTTTCTGGGTATGAATAAACACATATAGTTTAGGACTTCATCACACTTGTACCAGAGTGTCTCCCTTGTAACTGCTGTAGTTTGTAACCGAGCTTCACATGAGTGTAGAAAACAGTCACAGTGGGCTTAAGCATGGAAAACGATAAAAGAAAACCTCTTTAGGCTAAGTGCTCAGATTTTACAAAGGTCAGCAGGTCAAAAAATGCTGGGGTGTTTTTGCAGGTTCTCGTTAAACTCTACAGGCCTGTGCATAGCAGACAGGGTTGTTTAGAGCTGAAGGAAACAATTCAAAAGGATTCAAATAGAAACCAGTGGGGGAATCTGTGAAGACAACACAGTTCTGCAAGAAATAACAGCATCACTAAAATGCTCAAATGCAATATGATTACATTAAAATGGATAGAGAGGAAGCTTACTGAAAATGATGGAATGTATCCCAAACACTGTGCATCAGCACCCTCTGTAGGTTAAGTGAAGTACTACAATGTTGGTGAAATGCTGCAGATTACACATTTCTGTAACAACATGGTGTGCTCATTGACCTGTTCTTACTCGCTGCACATGGGTGGACTTGCATTGTGTTGTGACTGAAAATGAAGCCAAGAACCATAAAGCCAAACAGAAACACATACAATAGTCAAAATGATAATACCACATGTATGGACTAAACAGACCACAGTTCTAGCAAAACCCTCTGTTTATTCTGTGCTTAGCACACAGTTGCATACCCTGAACACTCACAGCGGTGGTAAATTTAAAACGATGTCAATTCAGTTTGTCAAAATACTTCAGTTTGCCAGAGGGGTCGGGAATAATCTGCAGGGGGAAAAAAGAAGAGACATGAATAGAGTTGATCCAGAGTGAGGTCACACACACACTCACACACACACACACACACACACAGATTAAGACTTACCGTTTCACTGCCAGGTTTCCAGCCAGCCGGGCAAACTGTAAACAGAGAAAGTAAATAGCTTAATTATAAAACTAGGACAAAATAGCACTGCAGGTGTGTGTGAGACTGAAACATTACAGCGAAGTGAAATGCATTGTCTGAGGAACATCGTGTGAGTGTGTGACCTACCTTCGCCATGCTTGTCCGTGTACTGGAAGGCCTGCACCAGTCTGAGCGTCTCATCCACAGAGCGTCCCACAGGCAGATCATTCATGGTGATCTGACGCAGCGTGCCTTTACCATCGATGATAAACAGACCTCTGACAAACAAACAATAAACAAACGAGTACATAAATACATGAACAAAAAAATGAAACACAACAGTACAAACCAAAACTCCATGGACTTCACTCAATATCTCAAACTTCACTAAGGTGAAATGGTGATGTGATTATATTACATGTTCTTTTGCTGATATGTTAAATTCCTATTTACTGAGTACATTTGGCAAAAACACAGATTTAGATTTTTTGTGTGAGTTCTAGGCTAAACAAACATTTATGTACACACACTGCTTTTTACAATAGGTGTTATTGTGCCCCATCTTTCATAACTAATCTGAAACACCAGCATCAGCTCATTGGTTAATTATTAAGCCTGATTTAGATGGCTATACCACAATGAAAGAAATTCTCTTCGCTGAGTACCGAACTATTCATGCACACTTGAGTTAAACTGCAACATGTACTACTCCAGAGCAAGGTAGCTATGGAGACCAAGTTGCCATGATCTCAACTAGAGATAAACCCAAAGTTAGCTCACTAAACTATTAATCCTGCTTTACAGTGTACACAAGGCCAGGTCAGTATAACCTTCAGGTAAGCTTGAAAAGAAAACACAAATCAGTATAGTGCCGCTGTATATCAGGAAAGCATCTATGAAACAAATGACAAACTCAAAACCTTGAATAATTGCTAGTATTTGTGCATTTTCTTTATATGTGACATGTTAGGATGTGATGCGTGCGTGTCTTAACCTGAGTGTGTGTCCCTGGTCCTCCAGGTAGACGCCATAGTCCTTGGCAATCTGGTGTGTGAGGTCAGACAGCAGAGGGATTTTCAGAGGTCCAAGACCTCCCTGCTTTCTGGGTGTGTTAATCCTAAAACACAAAACAAGTATTTTTATGCCAATATATAATATATATAATAATAAATTGTAATATACTATAATAGAATATGTGCACCGAGTGGTATGACCTCACCAGGCCAGGTGGGTGAACTGTGAGTCGACAGAACATGCCACAACATCGGCGTTGATGGCGTGGAACTCGTGCACCCGGTCGCTGAATGCAATGATCTCAGTGGGACATACAAAAGTGCTACACACACACACATACACACAATGTGATGAATAATTTCACCACAGACACAAAGCGATACTTTTTATACACTAATGACAGGGTGTCCCACTTTAGGAAACATAATGACATAAAACAATATTCCAGCAGATATACAGTGAGCCAAATGCAGGTCTGGAGATGCACACTCACAAGTCAAGGGGATAGAAGAAGAAGACCAAGTATTTGCCCTTATAGTCAGATAGTTTCAGGTCTTTGAATTCTCCGTTGATGACAGCTGTTCCCTCCCAGTGTGGTGCGGGTTTAGAAACTGCAACAGCAAATTTTCACAAATCTGAGAGACTAAATGGTGTACAATGGTGTTCTATTATTTTTCATAATAGAATAATCAAAATAATAATGTGCGCTGTGGGGGGGAAATAAATAAATATATAGGTAGGTACGTCCGTGCTTTTGCCTTGACACAACGTAAGGATCCCAACACGCAGTCTGCACACCGTTGTTCAGTCATGACGTGTACCAAGTGCAGAGATTCTCGAAACGAAAAAAAACTACGCGTACGTCCAACAATTTTGAATATGTAATTGGTTAGTTAACGTTTCTAAATAATGTGAAGATAATATAAACGAATCTGCAAACTGTCGTATTGTTGCATTGCATTTGCCCGTAGTTTTTGCAGGCCGAAGCCAGCTACTGGTTTACTCGCTACATAGGCTTAGGCTACTATGTCAGCGTGCTCAAATACTAATAAACCTGCAACTGGGGCTGTGAAGCACCGACTGTATGAGCCATGCTGAACAAAGGACCTGTGCGAGGAAAAAATACAACGCTTACTTTTTGCTTTGCTGAGATGCAAGGAATGGTCGGACACGGGTACACGAAAAGCCTCGCCAGGGTAGACGTGTCCACCGGCGTAGTTGTAGCATTCCTGGTCCCTCTTCCCATTTACACCTTCCTCGGTCGTGAACTCAAAAAGCAAGCACAATGTGCAAAACACGCTAATCAACTTTTTGGTCATTTTCTCATATCGCAAGACGTCCATCGCGCAACGCACACCTTTCTACCAAGAGAAGGAGGGAATGGCTCCGATTATTTCCTTTTCGTGCAGCGCGGAACGTGGTTATTCGCCGATTATTAATACAAGTGGATAGAGTGAAGTTTGTTATGGTAGTCTGAACAGATGGTATACATTTTTAATGGTTGTCTGTGAGCATCACTGAGCAGCAGGGGGCGCTGTACCCGCAGGACTGTGCCAAAACAAATTGTTGGAAAATCTTTGGGCCAAGTCTGTGTGGAAGGACAGCACGGAGGAGATTATTCTTGGCCAGAGGTGGTGTTGGTAGCATGCGAAAGATGCTGACTATAATATCCAACGTTTTGAGGGGCACTGTCAACGCGAACGTACGTGTCCTGTCTCTGTTGTCTGTTTTCTGTCGCTAATGTTCAAGAGCAGAGCAGCAAAGACATTTCGAGGTTCCCGCTAGCGGTTAGCTAGCTGTGGTGACCTTGCGCGGATACGGGGCCTGGCTGGCTTTGGCTGGCCACCCGGTTCTCTACAGTCCGTGAGATAACTTTAGTGAACGCATACAGTTTATTCTGAAGTAAAGGTGTGCAAGGTTTGCGTTTTTCGTTAGCTAACTAATCTCGCTAGCTAAGTATCCGTTTAGGGAGCTAGCTGGCTAACTGTCAGTGTGCATTGCTATGCTAGCGAGCTAGCCACACAGCTATGAGGCGAACTAACTAGACAGGCCAGTTCCCCGGGGGGAAAACCTTAGACACTTAAATGCCTGGAAAGAAACTAATATGCCGGATACATCCAGTTAATAAACGGGTTATCCCACTGAGTCAGCGCCGAAAAACGTTCACGTTATGTAATTGTTAGCTAGATTAAGTCTTCTTTGTAAGGAAATGAATCCTGTCTGTCAGCTTGATGTAGCGTCTCAGTTACTACTGTCCTGTTATAACTTTTAAATCTAAGTAACAAATGGGTGCTGCCAACAGTGTTAAATGTATATTTGTCTTCAGCGTTTATATTCAGTTAGGTAACCCCAGCTAGAAAACTATGTAGACCGCGCAAATGTTAAATTTCACTGTCTGTGTCTTATGTCAAACACGTAGGTTAACTGTCAGTCGCTCGTAAACTTGCCTGTGGTGTACATGCACACCAAGGTCGCAGTAGATAAGATGAACTGTATACAGTTGTGAAAAGGTACTGTGATGAGATTCTGGTGTTGTGTACATTACGGGAAGCGACAGACTTGTGCGGGTTAGCCAAGACACCGCTCACAGTGTCTATTTGTCCCTCTGTGAGAGTCCATGTACTGCAGCCTGGTGAGGATGTCACTTGTCATCTATTTACTTCAGTGTCAAAGTAAAGGATGTGACATAGTTGTGGTACATATGGTCACTGTTACCTTTGGTTTGTACGGTGGATAGTTGAATCACATTTTTTGCAGTGCAATGTGTGTGGCACTGGACAGGGCAGGATACTTTATAATAATTACATTTATCTCTCTCTCCCTCTCCCACTCTCTCTCATGGACTGTCTGTAAGGGAGCTGAACTGGTTCGTGAGGTAAGAGATGGTAGTCCCGCTGGTTTTGATTATGATGAAATGGATGCATCGCTGCATCACTGTTTATTTATATATAGAAATACCATTATTACTGTTTAGTTCTGCTGGCTTTACACCCTTTATGAAATCCAAAGTTTTTGTGTTTGTGTGTGTGTTTGCAAATTATTGGTTTTAAACTTCGTACTGTTTCCTTCTGATCATTACAAGTCTGAAGGTGTTGTCATTTGTTTTCTCTTATGAGTCTGTAGTCAGTTTATTATTGATATGGACTGATTAATTGTCTTTAAATTATCAACTAAAAGAGCAAATTTCAGTTGCATAATCTAAAACCCAAAATTAAAACTGTACTGGTGTCATTTTTGTGTCTTAATGGAGCTGCAGTTCACCTTGTCACCCCCATCTGCTGCTTCTAGTTTCTCTAACACACACAGATGGGTGTGTGTACATAGTAGGTATTCAGTGTGCATTGTTAATGTTTTATTTATTCAGAAAGTAGGCTACCTAATAGTTTCTGAGATGTTGAAAGATAGGGTAGTAAATCCTTTGGTGGTAATATGCCATAGGGACTGCGTATTTACCTTACTAACATGTTGAACTTGTTTAATTAGTGGACCGGATATGAAGTTCATTACCTATGTACAGATGCTCAGCTGTACTTCTCACGGTCATTGTCATATTTGAAGCATTTAGTCTAAAGTGATGTGTTTTAAAAAATTGGTTGATTTTATTGACTGAAGACATTTTGGTGCTATTCAAATGTTATCAGTCAAGTCGTAATATGTTATTTACTCTATTCTGCTTGGTTCCAAGGTTGTGTTGCGCTTTTTTGGGGTGGTGTCCTTGTCTTGACCTCTTGACCTGTATCATGGTGACTTGCGTTTGCCTGGTTCTTTTCTCTGCAGTCATCTGTGCGTAGGGCCATTCTGCAGCTCCTGGCAGTACAGGGCGAGTACGCAGACATAACCTCACCCCCTGACCCCACACTGCCCCCTAAAAAACACCCCGAAATCCCATTTGTCACCCCACACACAGCCAGTGCTGCCTGTCTATCCACATCGCTGTTGCCCAGTTCCAGAAATGCCCCACAAGTCTTAACGCAGCAGACAGAAGAACAACTGCTGACCTTGACTCCAAGGGTCAGAGTGGAAGAACCTAGGGCACACCTGGCCTGCATGGTCAACACCGTGGATGATCTCCGGCCTTCAGAGTTCTGGATAGACAGTGCCTTTACGAGGGAGTCTGTAGTCACAGAGCCCCCAGATAATCAAAAGCTTTCTGGACGTGTCAAAGCACTGAAAGAATCGCATATGGTGTTTGATACAACCACAAAAGAGGATGCATTATTAGAAAGAACTTATAAAGAACCATTAGTAAGTCACGTTTCCAAAGTGCCTTCACCTGAATATAATGCCACAGATCTTTTAGTCACGCGGAAATTTTCAGAGATGGCCCCTCCCACTACCGCCCCACCACACATGCCTGCAACCCCCGCCCCCATCCGGGCTGTGTTAATCCCTCCCCTCACTGGTTCCACCCCTGGCACACCTCCTCCACACGGGAGCCATACGGATGTAACAGAGAAGGTCCACAGTCAGGCTGAAGAGACCACAATAGCACAGCAACAGCTTGCTGTGAGTACTGGCAGCTTCTCACTGTTCCTCTGCCTCACATGCCTGACTACGTTGGCCCTCACTCCCCAATTTACCCATCTATGCATGACCCCCACAGCTCTGCGCAGAGCTGTTCCTTGGTATTCAGTATTCATCACGTTTACTGTTGACCTTTTGCAGTATTTTAACTCGAGTAAATCTCTCATATCTCTGAAGTATCCAACAGGTCAAAGCGCCCCCACCCCCTGGTTTTGGGGAGTAACCTGAGTGTAATCTCACAGCATTATTCTGAATTCCATTGTCGTGGTTCAGGTGGTCAGGCTTGTTTGACGGTATGCCTTGGTGCGCTTTCAAGTTTCATCTGGAGGATATAGTTGGTTGCCCACGCTTCACAGTTTGTGTGTGTGTGTGTGTGTGTGTGTGTGTGTGTGTGTGTGTGTGTGAGGGAGAGGTCCTTCTACATTTTCCAGCTCATTGTATTGCTGCTGCCTAAAACATTTTGGTAAGGGTGGTTTTGTAGTTGCAGGTGTGTGTGATTTCTGCGCTCATCTTCTCATATTCTTTTCTAGGGAAGCAGAGTGGTGGTGTCCGCTAGAACCTATGCAGACTTCACTCCCCAGGCCACCTTTGACATCAAGGTGAGACCTTAACTGTGCCCTACTCAGTGCACAGGTAAATGCTTCAATCTCGAGCAATACCTGGTTCATCGTCTATAAATCATCTGCCATACTATTTAAATAAATGCTAAAGAAATATCAGGTAAACACCTAATCCCAAATGGAATTTGCTATGTTCTGTTAAATTATGCATATTTAATTAGGCAATATAATGATAGTGTTGTCTTGATTGGTTGAATGTGCTGTCTATTGCAGAAATGTGACCTGCACAAATTGGAGGAGGGCCCACCCTTGCAGGCGGTGCTTACGAGGGAGGAGGGGCTGCAGTACTACCGCACTATGCAGGTGATGAGACGAATGGAGCTGAAGGCAGACCAGCTGTATAAGCAGAAGATCATCCGAGGCTTCTGTCACCTGTATGACGGACAGGTGAAAACACGCACGGCTTCTCTCACCTGTATTCCATTTTTAAAAAATTAGATGTTTTATCTTTTCACCTCATAAACACATAATGGTGTGAATTAGTGTTTGATTTAGTGGTTTGGTTTACCTGATGACTGCAGGTGACACACACACACACTCACAGTTTGTTTAATGCTGTGCCAATAGGAGGCGTGTGCTGTTGGGATCGAGGCTGGCATTAACCGCACGGATCACTTGATCACAGCGTACCGTGCACACGGATACACGCTCACCAGAGGCGGCACCGTCCGGGAGATCATGGCCGAACTCACAGGTGAAAACACAAAGTCTTCCCTCAACATTTTGTTCCAGCTCCTTGGCTTTGCTCTTTAGTTCAAGCCAGCAGTCTGAAATAATTAGAAATCAACTGAGGTAGAAAGTCACGATAGAACTCCTTACTTGTTATACCAGCATTTTACATCTCTGTTCCAGTACAACACTCCATACACAGCAAAAAATAAAAGAAAATAAAATCATCAAAGAAACAAAAGAGCATTGACATAAGGCATTTTAGCACACTAGTTCTTTTATGAGCTTGAACCCTACTGAGCTCTGAGGAGTACTACCTGTGTCCGCTCAGACATTTTGCTCAGTTAGCGTATCCCTCCATTGATGGTCTAAGTCAACGTGCATGTTCCTGTGTGTCTGACCTTGAACAGGCCGTCGTGGAGGCATCGCCAAGGGAAAGGGGGGTTCCATGCACATGTACGCCAAACACTTCTATGGAGGAAATGGAATTGTGGGAGCTCAAGTAAGTCAGGATATGTGAACGTTTTTTTTTTTACCTATCATGTTCCTGCGGTGTATTTTGACTTGCTGGCCGTACCATGGTATTCACTGTAAACTTTCATCTTAATTTCTCAGGTGCCTCTTGGGGCTGGTGTAGCATTGGCCTGCAAGTATCAGGGCAAGAATGAGCTCTGTGTCTGTCTCTATGGTGACGGTGCAGCCAATCAGGTGAGTAGTACTTTTTTCCTTAAGTAATGGCTTTGTCAGCTTGCAGGGACTGAATAAGCAGTTAGGAAGATGTTGTGTTATGTTTTCAGCCAGTAATGAATGTTGAAGTTTTGTGTGGTTGTGCACAGGGTCAGATCTTTGAGACGTATAACATGGCGGCTCTGTGGAAGCTGCCCTGTATCTTCATCTGTGAGAATAATAAATATGGCATGGGCACGTCTGTGGAGAGGGCAGCAGCGAGCACTGACTACTACAAGAGAGGAGACTTCATTCCAGGCCTGAGGGTAAAATGCATGCACACACATGCATAGTTCAGGATGGACTTCAGGAATGAAAACTGGAGTGAAGTTTATGTTAATGAGGAACCTAATGAAGTACATGAGGGTTTTTTTCCACATTAATTGTGCTATAAACAATTAATTTATATATATATATATATATATATATATATAAAATATAAATAATTGTTAGATTTACATTTAGTACTATTGATCATGGCATGTTAATGAAGAAACTAGAGATATGGTATCGGAGGTACAACATTCACAAGTCACCTTGATAAACATATCAATATGTACTGTATCAATATGTACATAATGTCAAATCTGATATGTTGATTACTTGTGGGGTTCCACAAGGTTCAGTGCTAGGGCCTAAATTATAAATGACATTACATACTACATATAAATGACATTTGCAAAGTGTAAGTAAAATGTATTTGCTGATTACAATATTCCTCTTAAGAAAATTTTTTAATTGCTACTGAATTCAGTGGAAAAGGAATTGAAAGTCTAACAATGATAATAATACAATTTTTATGCTACAGAAAAAGGATTACCATGATTCAGCACACTACTTTAAACATTTTTGATCTAGTTGACCTTAATACTACACAGATAACATACAAAGCAAAAATAAATCTTTCCTAACAATTGACAAATTAAATGACAGAGAGAGCAAGTATGAGCATAGGGTAATAGGTATGTATTATTACTATTCATTATTTATTTCTGTGTGTTCATTTTTTTATTTTGTGTGTGTGTGCTGGCATTCAGGTCGATGGTATGGACGTCCTTTGTGTGAGAGAGGCCACCAAGTTTGCTGCAGAGCATTGCAGATCTGGAAAGGTAATTCAAGATATCATACACTCCCCAGGCTATAAAATACATCAGCTGCTCTCAGACAAATAAGGAAGTCATATACGCTGATCAGGGTTATCTGGAATGCTTAGTTATTTATGTAATCAGCCAATAGGGTGGCAGTGGCACAGTGTATATCAGCACAGGTTAAGAGCTTCAGATAAAGTTCACATTTGATCTGAGTGGCTTTGACCATGACATGGTTGTGGGTGCTAGACACACTGGTTTGAGTGTGTCAGAAACCATTGATTTTCTTTCACAGTAGTCTGTAGTGTTTACACAGATTGGTTAAAAAATTAAATAAAATCATGAAGTGAAAACACCATGTTAATGAGAGGCCAGATGGGAACATCCAGATAGGTTTGAATTGACAGGAAGGCTACGATAACACTCAGAATAACAATCTCAGAATATTCAAAACATCAAACTCTGGAGTGTAGGGCTATCACAGCAGAATACCACTGGGCTCCACTCCTGTCAGTCAAAAATAAGACTACTGTGGGTTAAAGGTCACCAAAACCAGACAGCTAAATATTGGGGGGGAAATGTGCTGACTTCTGCTGCAAATCATAGATCACCGAGAGGACAATGCTTCTGTTGTCATGACAATGAGTTCAGTGTCCAGCTTAGTTGCAAGCTGTAAATCCTGTTCAGCACCTTTTGAGATGTTTTTAATGAGAGATTCACTGCATTAATGAGCATGGATCAGAATTGCAATGGAAATGCAATTGAGGCTCCTCTAAGGGCTGAGGGGTGCATGTGGAGTCTGTTTTTATGTAATTAGTTATGTATCTGTAGATGGAAGATATTAATTTTGCAGTTGTGTTACAATTTGTAGGGCCCATTTCTGATGGAGCTCCAGACATATCGTTACCACGGACACAGCATGAGTGATCCTGGCATCAGGTAAGAGTGGCCACCACCATCATCACACTGTTCCATGTTTCCTCACTGATTATCATAAATGTAGTGTCATGTGACATTTTGTTCTGCTTCGAAATACAGTAATATGTGCACATTGGGGTTAAGTCAAGGTGCTAGAAACACACACACACCCCTAGAAATCTATATCAGCTCTCTACCTACCTGGCACCTCATGCATTTTACATTTATTGCTGTTTATCTTAGGATAAGCATTGCAGCCATCATAAATTAAACAGATGTTCTCATGCTCCTGGTGTCTCTCTGCCATCCCATGATACCCTTGTAACCCTGGCCCTGCTCCCCAAACCTCTGACCTTGGCAATAGTACTGGAGCTTCCCCTCTTGACCCTGCTGTGTTTCTGTAGTTACCGCACCCGTGAGGAGATCCAGGAGGTGCGTAGCAAGAGTGACCCCATCTCCCTGTTGAAGGACCGCATGATCAGCAACAACATGGCCAGCGTGGAGGAGCTCAAGGTGGGGATGGGGAACAGAGCATTTACACTACCTGAAGAGAAATCTCCCCTCAGAGCCTGTCGTTCTTATGTTTCTAAAAGGGTTTTTGCTACGTCCTGTAGCTTCTGATTCAGATTCATTTTAGCATTTGGATAAGGACCAATTGGATGAGTTTTTGGTTTGATCAGTTCTAAATCTCTGTTTTGTGTGTGTGTGTCCCCGCCCCGTCAATCCATACAGGAAATTGACGTAGAGGTCAGGAAGGAGATCGAGGATGCTGCTCAGTTTGCTACCACGGACCCTGAGCCACCTCTGGAAGACCTGTGCAATCACATCTACTCCGGTGAACCTCCCATAGAAGTACGAGGAACCAACCCATGGGCTAAGCTCAAGTCCATCAGCTAAAAGTCCTCACAAGTCCTGCCTCCCCACAGACCTCCCCTCAGCCCCCCCAAACCTCCCTACAGCCTCTTCTTCCACCGAGTACTTTACCCACAAAGGCTAACATACCTAACAGTGAGTGAAACCAGACAGGAGCGAGCTAGCACTGTTCAGTGTTGCTGTGGTAACTTCCACTGCTTCTCATTTATGGTTAGCTGTGTTAACATTTGTGGACTTGCACATAGCATCATTGTACTGTAATGAATGGCTGAAGGGTCAATTAAAGACTTTCTCCACAGCGACGCCCATCACCTCATTTGAAGCTCTGCCTTCTGTTCCTGATGGCCATGTTGTTTTTCTGGTTGCCTCCACCCTTTCGTTTGCTTCAAATAAAAACCTCTTTGGCATGTATGTGCAATTACACATGTCAATCTTTTTTTGCTGTTTTTTTTTTTTTTTTTTTGCTGGGATCCACAACACATCAACAAAAGTTGTTTAATAATCAACTTGATGTAGGAAGTCTGTTATTTGTATGTATGTAATGGGATGCCATTTAAATGATTTATATCTTGACGAGCAATTTGTATATGCTAGATGAAAAGTTACTGGAGACATTTAATTCAAGTAAAAACTAGGAGATACAGAAATGACATCCCTTTGAAACGCACAGAACTTTGGGAAATAGTTTTGGTCCAGTAGACCTGAATATAATTTCCTGTTTCCTTCTCTTTTGTCTATCCCAATATTTCTTTTAAGAATATGGTTTTGTTTCTAAGAGCAGCAAGCAGCTTCTTCAAAACATTTTGCCAACAATTTTGGAGGCAATTTCTATGTTACAGTGGAGATTAAAAAGAAAATCTGCATCAATTGTGAACCGGGAATTGAGGTCAGAGGTCAGGCTTTTACCCCATGTTGGCCTGGCTTGTGTTGTTTCTGCCATAGCCTTTATAACAATTAAAAACATGAATACATGTAACGTGTTTGACTTATCATTTGTTCACCCCTGTTTTACAGGGCAGTGTATGTGATGTAATTTAATGCAAATGTTGAATGATTAGTTCATTCTTAGCATAGGCATAACTCTGAAAAGTGCTGAGGACAAAATTGTGGACTGGGTGTTGCATCAAATTCAGCTGCCTCTTAAATGAATGTTCCCAGTTTTATTCCCAAAGCTAGTGAATCAACTACACATTAGCTGTTGTATGCTGTGATGAGCCTGTCCGTACACAGTTCAACCTGTCCAGAAGTGCTCATAGAGGCGATAGCTAAAGCCCTTATAAAACAAGGCAGTCCATTCCGTCTGTCTGGCTCTATTGAAAGCAGGGGGAATTTCAGAGCTGTTCCAGGAAATGCATTAGGAGCAAATCGATCTATATAGATAAAAAGGGCAGAGTCTTAAAATCAGCTTTTGGGCAATGCCCTCCTGCTGAATAGAGTGCTTCACGTTGAACTTTATGGAAAAAACAGGGTGTGTCCCACTTTGCTTTGACCAATTCTAGCAGCACTTTGTCTCTTTCCGCTCTCTTGTGTGTGTCCTTCCCCTCCATCATTATACACTGCATTTCAGTAGCTGTTCAAAACAGGGATAAGACATGCTGTATCCCTTGGCTTCCTGGGACCTGCTGTAACGATAAGAACGGCCAAACATGCCGTGGAACCTGTGCAACTGTTTTGCCTTGGGTCTAAATAATATATAGCATTTGTGAAGACAGAAAACAATTAAGCAAAGACGGAAATCATTTCATTAAAAATTATGCCTATGTAACGGGCAACAGGTAGGTGACGAGTCAGAAACAAACCGTTTACGCCACATTCAAAGGTTCAATAACTAACAGTACGATATGGGGGTTTGAGGCTGGGGTTACAGACTCACCATTCCATATCCTGCTTTAAATTACGGATCGGGAGGCTTAACGGAATGAAATGGCTCAGTGGGGTCCACACTACTTGGGTCGTTTCTGTGAGTATGCAATTCGGTGCCTTACCTGAGGCGCATTATGCCGCAGCCCACTGGCCAATGGGAAGGCCGCGTTCGACGCCAACGTGACGTGTCCTGCAGCCTCGTTCTGACAGACAGGTAAACGGCGCTACGGCGCGGCGCCATGTTGACTAAAAACGGAAGTACATGATTGTGCAGTTAAAAGGTTACACTTAAAATATATATATTTAGGCGCACAGTTGAATTGTGAAAAATCAAGTCGCCGAGAACGAATTTAAGCATATATTTTCAGTTCGTTTAACTTGTTAAAGGGGTCATCCCCCTTCGCGGGACGATCTTTTCAAACTTTAAGTAAATCACTTCACCGCGCTGTAGTTGCACCGGGACTCGAGATGCCCCTGGCTCAGTTCGCGGACCCGTGGCAGAAGCTGCCGCTCGGACATGTGGAGCACGAGGTAACTGGCTCGCCATCTGGGGCTTCTGCCCTCTGGTTTACCGGGGAGATGTGCAGCAGACCTGCACGCATACGTGCATCTTTGGAGATGTGCAACTTTTCTTAATGGACGTGACTGGCTAACTCGTGCCGCGAAACCTGGGCAGTGTATGAGCATTGTGCATGGCACATCACTGCGGTGGTTATTTGGGTAGATGGCGAATTTACACAACATTAATCAACACTAACTTAGTTTGCTGGGAGCGAAAGCATTCCGTCACATGTAAAGTACTGATCTTAATTTATCATAGCTTTCAAGAGCATAGCAAGCTAAACACGACGATAGTTGAAGGTCTGAATATATATTTGGGGTTTGTAATGGCACTTTGTACATGAATATTTAGGCAGCCTAGCAAAGATGGGACTGTTTTCGTTTTCAGTAGCTGTGCAAACTGCCTAAAAAGTCATTAAAAAAAGTGCTTTAGCTAACCGAGCTAGCGAGCCGTCTTCATGTCCATGGTCAGACTTGACCGGACAAGCCCAACTTGGCATTCAGTTAACCGGATAGCTAGAAGAGTGAATTGTAGTTAGTCTACTTTGTTTTGATTTACGTGAAGCGTGCAGATGTGCTAAACTAACTGGATGTATTTACCATACTCATTTAATCTGAGAGGTTGCGGGATAAATTGGTGTTTCAAGTGCGGAACTTTTTTTCTGCAACTTGAGAAATAATGACTGCTAAATTTCTGGGCGATGCCTGCTTAAAATCTTACTTGCTAAGGAAATATCTGTTAGTTATCTTTCATTGCTGGCTGTTTTGGCTAGATGTGCTTCCCTATTCATGAGTTTCGGTCACTAGATTGAGTGAAAGCTTTAATATTACATCTGAATGTCGTAAAACCGAACCGTACTCTGAAAAAACCCATATGGCGCCAGTTCTGGTGGAGGACCGTTCCCTGTTTCATGAAGCAGCACAGTAAAGGTCGCTTGGAGAAGATCGCACACAAGTTACTTGGCTAGAATAGCCACCGCTTGTTAGATGGTTAAAATACGCAGACCTGCGACCACGCAGATTTGGTCAGATTCAGGGACTTCCGTAGACTCCTCCCTTAGGATTAAGCCACAAGCCAGTGCTTTACCTGTACGTTCATAATCCCTTGGTTTGAAAACAGGCTTCCTACGCATGCGACACCATGCTCTTAGACAGCGGCCTGTCCCTAAAGTGTAGGAATAACCTGATCAGGTCAAGCGTTGTCACCCCGACGTCGTAATAAAGTCAAACCAACAGCAGAAGGTCAATCTCTGAAATCCTTGGGTGGAGTGTCATTAATATAGGCTCCTATTTTTCTGCAGGAAATGTATGAATGGTTGTTTCTAGTCTGTGGTGTTTTGTGTGGGGATGTTGCAGTATTGCAGACATGCAACTGTTGCTGTTGATTTATCTCCCTGCTTAAGACACACAGCATGCACGCAAAATGTCATATTTTGGATCATTTGTTATATCCTGGTTGAACTGAATAGGGTGTGTGAGTGGGGGGGTTTGCATGAGCATGGGTATAATGAATTTAAGAACACACACACACACACACTGAATTCTTCTTGGATGGTTCCATCTGTACTTCACGGTACTTTGAGTAACATGTCTGTTCTTGTGTGTTTGACAGGATGACTCTATGGGGGATGACGATGCATCAGTCAGTGTAAGTCTTTCCACAGTGTGTGTACACACTTGTGTTGCAATGCCTGTCGATATTTGACCTTAGTCCTAAAGCAAATGCCTTGTTGCACGGACCTCAAGAAGAGAAACAGTGTGTCTTGATTCTGCAAAAAAATAAAATAAATACCCATAACGACAATCAGACTTCAAAGGTCTGTCTACCCGATTGTAGCTATGGAGCCTGAGTTTCTCTCTTTGTGTGTGTGTACACGCTCAACAACAGTAGGTGTTGAGTGGGGATGGATGGATTGTGAGAGGCTCCATCAGTTGCGCAGTACCACTGCATGAGTTATCTCATGTGGAAGTTCCCACAACATGGGGGCAGTTTCCTGATGTAGAGTTAGTCCCAGTATACCCATGTTGTGTATGTGGCATGGCAGGGAGCCTATAGGATTAGAGCAGTAAGTCATAGATTGTTCAATACTAAACTTTACTTATGAAACTTTAGAAATGAAATATTAATTGTGAAATTTGTCAGCCATGTGAATCAGGTTAAAGTTGGGTTGAATTCATGTGTTCTGACCTCCACGTTAAACCTCATCCTCCTCTGACTTTGTGCGGTTATGACACAGGAAGCAAAAACCCCTGTTTAATATGTGTGTGTGTGTGTGTGTGTGTGTGTGTACTCTGCATCATTCAGCTCCTTAATATTTTAAGTGAGCATTCTGAAGTGCAGATTGATATGTTGGCTTGATAAATATTTGAGGATTCTGGCCAACTCTGTACAAAACTTTGTGTACTAATTACCTGCAGGATTGCACCATGTTACACACTTCAGAATGAGGCTGCACTGTTGAGGTGTGTTTAGGCTTGTTGCATGCATGTACTAAATTGAACAAATTATAATTAGGAAATGAAGAATGCTATGAAATGTGTAGTCAGTGCATGTATTTTGCACCATACAGTTATATAGTGTTGTATCTCTTGAGCCATTGCAATTCCAGCACTGCTACTATACAGTTGACAGATTGTCAGTTTAAATGAATGTACTCTGAATTAGATGACTGGAGTGTGTCTACTATGTTCATGAGAACAACCCCCCCCCCCCCCCATTCAAGTCCACACAAGTGTAGCACATACGGCTCTGCTCCAGATTCCTCCCTCGTGTCGTAAGCGTGCGTAGTCATCATCCAGGAGCTGCGTTCACGTCCGCTCATTCTATTGCCCAATACTCGCCCATGTAACGCTCAGAAGCGTTAACTAAGGCGCCGGATGCTCCACAATTTTCTTAAGCCGTGGGACATTTGCTGAGCTTGCGAGATCCATCGTTATCTGTCGTTTAAAGATGGGGTGACTTATCATTTTCATCTGCCGCGAGTTGCCTTGTTTGCTCTGGTACCTGTGGTTCGCAGTGACCACAGCAGGAAACTGCAGTCCTTGCTGTGCTCAGCAGCATCTTCGGCTCCGCTGGGAGCTTCCAGCTATTTGTGTATGACGTACTGTCTTACTTAACTGAACCATGCACACGTTCAACAACTTAATCTTTCTTCACATATATAAACAACAGCTGCATGTTAAATAGAGTCTAATTTCATTTAACTACATTCGAAATAAAATAAAATATTTAGCTGAATTTCATTTAATTGTTTAACCATGACCTTCTGTAGAATGTAAAAATAAATCCAGTCAGTTCTATGCCAACAGGCAAGTATAGTTGGAAGTGGGAGTTTGTTCTAGCTAGGCCAGATGTCTTATGTAGACTAGATCTTATTTTAAGATGAAATACCATGCCATCAAAGTAAAGGCAAAACAAAGCAGTTTTCCCGTCGTGTCAGTGGGGCTTCTTTGGTTCAGTTTATAACGAGCAGGAGAAGTTTAGATGGTGTGGCCTCAGTCTGAAGTCCTGATGTCATGTTCCCTACTATGTAGAATAATGAAGTTTGATCCGATATCAGTGCAGCGACGCCGCTCCCGTGGCACAGGCCCGGGGTCGTGGGGTTCTGTAGCTGCGGGGTGAATCGCCTCCTGACCGAGATCCGTGCCTCCTTTTCCTCAGGACGAAGGCCCCGTGAAGGAGATCAACATCACGCATCACGTGAAGGAGGGCTCAGACAGGGCCGATCCGCGGCAGTTCGAGCTTCGCAAGGTTCTCGGACAAGGCTCCTTTGGCAAGGTGAGGAAGATGACGTCTGCTGGTGTGTTACCAAGTAAAAAAATACGTTGCTGCGTGATGGTGAAAATGACGTGTGCACTTTTGTTTGCGTGCGTGGGACCAGGTCTTCCTGGTGAGGAAGATTACGGGGCCAGATGCAGGACAGCTCTATGCCATGAAGGTCCTCAAGAAAGCAACGCTTAAAGGTGCGTGTCTGTGTGCGTCACTGCGTGTTTCCAGACAGACGTCGCACTCGTCTTCTAATTCTTGTTTACGTTTTAACATTGACTCTATATTTCTAACCCTCCATCAAAATGAAAGCAATCACAGTATATTGCTGACACTTGGAGTTGTCTGTATGTATTGTGGAGTAGCAAAGGAAGACTTTGGTCTCTCAGTGTGTAAAGGACGGTTGTGTAGCGCAGTGAAGAAATGATCTGTTTCTGGTTCTGTTTTCTCTCAACAGCGATAGTTTCAGTGTTGATGTCAGTGAGGTGATGAATCCATTGGTGTCTTCTAAAAAGTGTGTGTGTGTGTGTGTGTGTGTGTGTGTGTGTGTGTGTGTGGGGTGTTTGCATGTGGTTTCAGTAAGAGACCGAGTGCGGACGAAGATGGAGAGGGACATCCTGGTTGAGGTCAACCACCCATTCATCGTTAAACTGCACTACGGTCAGTGTGTAAACCAAACTGAGCTCTCCTCTATCTGTGTCTAGCATGTGCACCTTATAATGACAGCACTACGGTTCTATAAGATGTGTTCGACCCCATTGAACTACCACTCCTCAGCCAATAATAAGCAAAGGGGCAGATGTGAGACCTCACATGATTGGGTGTTAGTTGGGTGAAAGTTGTGGATATGTTCACACACTTCACTGCGGCGACCGGTAGGGAGAGTGAACGGCCGTACTGACCCGAATCGTGGCGTTCTGCGCTGTGGGCGGGGCTTCCGGGTGCACTGTGGTGTCCTGCACTGTGGGGCAAGGCTTCCGGGTGTGTGCCGTGGCGTTCTGCACTGTGGGGCGGGGCTTCCGGGTGCACTGTGGTGTCCTGCACTGTGGGGCGGGGCTTCCGGGTGTGTGCCATGGTGTTCTGCGCTGTGGGGCGGGGCTTCCGGGTGCAGCAGGTGCACATGGACCGGCGGCTGAATCCGTTCTGTTTCCCCACACAGCGTTCCAGACAGAGGGGAAGGTCTACCTGATCCTGGACTTCCTCCGAGGAGGGGACCTGTTCACGCGCCTTTCCAAGGAGGTCAGCTGCCTTCTCTAGCACCACCACCATCATCGTCTCAACGCCTGGGGTCTTCATCTCTAGACCTCCAGTCTTCTATTAACAATGGGTGGAAGATCTGTACTGCCTGCCCCTCATGGGCTAGCATTTTACTATTGGTCGATTACAAAATTCAGTTGAAACTTAATCGCTTCTCTAGACTGGGCATATTCTAAACTAAACCCGAAACCCATTCCTGCTTTTTGTAATTATTAGTTTGACGGTGCAGCTGTTGGGATGTTGTAAGGACAATAGCGTCAGAGTAAACTGCTGTTTCTGCCTCATGAGGACAGGGTTTTTGATGCTGAAGCTTGTCTCCATTTTTTTTTCTTTTTTCTGTTTTCCTGGTTCTTTTTCCTAGTTTGACTTGTGACTCTTAGCTTGCCCATTAGGGGACAGTAAAAACTGATTTGAGCTGCGTAATGCTTTGGGAAATGTTTTGCCTTTTGGTATCTGAAATAGAAGCTGTCAGCTAGTACGGCTGTGTTGAGTGTTTCTGGTTTTGGACAGGTCATGTTCACGGAGGAGGATGTGAAGTTTTATCTGGCAGAACTAGCTCTGGCCCTGGACCATTTACATGGCCTGGGAATCATCTACAGAGACCTCAAACCTGAGAAGTAACTGTCCCCCTCCAGATTCATGTTTATGCCCAGAATCATGAATTTGTCGTAAACAACCTGTCATGCATTTGCTGATATTGTGTGTGTGTGTGTGTGTGTGTGTGTGTGTGGTGATTTCAGTATCCTCCTGGATGAAGAAGGTCACATTAAACTCACAGGTGAGCGTGCCAAGCTTTAACACTCTTGTCTCTGTTCTAAATCACTTCTGAATCTCACACAGATGATGTAACTGATTCTTATTGCATGTGTGTTGTATAGACTTCGGGCTGAGTAAGGAGTCTATAGACCATGAGAACAAGGCGTACTCTTTCTGTGGGACGGTAGAGTACATGGCCCCCGAGGTGGTGAACCGCAGAGGCCACACCCACAGCGCTGATTGGTGGTCCTATGGTGTATTAATGGTGAGGGGGTGGAGTCTCCACAGAAGGAGAGTTTATCTTGGGACACAAGAGCAGCTGATGAGAATTGACATTTACAAAATTATTTCTGGTGTTATTTTTGTATTACGTTCTTTGTTGCACATTTTATGCTCTTGTGACCCTACAGTAGTTCCATTCTGTTTGTGGTCATGTTGTGGTCATGGACTGCAGCATCTCATGCAATAACGTTAATGATGTGCTACTGTATGTGTTCTCTACAGTATGAAATGCTGACAGGAATGCTCCCCTTCCAGGGGAAAGATCGTAAAGAGACCATGACGATGATCTTAAAGTGAGTCCCACCATTTCAGCCATGTTTATTAGCAGCTCTGGAACTCCAGTACAGAACCAAGCATGGTTTTGGTTAGGCCTGCACCATATGAAGAAAACGCTGGCCTTTGGGCTGAGAATACCACGAGGGGAGAGGAGGAGACCACGAGAGCAAAGCGTAGTTTTAAAATGGAACATAAAGGAGGAAGCAAATGCGACTCTGACTCAGTTTAACGAACATAAGTTTATTAACGAGAACAAAAGAAAGCCAACGTAAAATATTATCTTAAAAGGCTTTTAAAGAGCAGAACATAAGGACCAACATTCAAGAACTGCTAAAGGCTAATTGGGCCTTAATGTGATGGACCGAGCGATCTGATAGGTCAAACAAGAAAGATTTGCAACTTTGTGAACTTAAGAATCGTTTTATTATTCATTGTGTCGTTTGCAATTACACACGTTCATATTGCAGTGACAATGAAAATACAGTTGGTCAGACTACATTTGGTGTGTGTGTGTGTGTGTGTGTGTGTGTGTGTGTGTGTGTGTGTGTGTGTGTGTGTGTGTGTGTGTGTGTGTGTGTGTGTGTGTGTTGACAGAGCCAAACTGGGTATGCCTCAGTTCCTCTCCTCAGGAGCCCAGTCTCTCCTCCGCAACCTGTTTAAACGAAACCCTGGCAATCGTCTCGGTAAGCAGCTTCAGCCTTTAATGGGTTTAATCTCCTCAGTGCCCCAGAAAATGGGTTTCAGGGCCTCGGACGTTCAGTGGGTGTGAGCGATGACGTGTTGATGCAACGGTGACAGTTAATGTAACATTTTAGCTGTGCTGTTTCTCTGTTGGGGTTACGTGTGCTGATTGGTCGAGTGAAAGACTGGTGTCGTGTCTTTAGGGGCGGGACCTGACGGGGTAGAGGAGATTAAGAGACACCCTTTCTTTTCCACCATTGACTGGAACGTAAGTATGTGCACGTATCTGGGATGAGTGTCTTAATGAGCATTATTCTGTGTGTGGGTATTTGTGCCTTAAAAAGTTGCAGATATATACAGTCTGTAAAGCATTACTATAAAAAATAATAGGAGAAATATAAAAGGAGAAAATAATAGTTTTCCAGAGGTTTCTAAACTTCTGCCTAAGCTGAGTGTGTACCTCATGTTTTTGGTATTAATGTTTTTGGTTTAGAGATGACTGAAAATAGTGTTGCATATATAGTGGTACTAGTTTTTTTTTTCTTTCTATAGAAACTGTTCCGCAGAGAGATGAAGCCACCCTTTAAGCCAGCCGGCGCTCGTCCAGATGACACTTTCTACTTCGATGCTGAATTCACAGCAAAAACTCCACGCGGTGAGAGCAGGAGCTCCGATCTCCATCAGGAGCACACAGCTGCTCTCTCATCATGCGTCTCCCAAGAGCACAGAGCACTGCATGGACACGTGTTTGAGCTACATGTTGCTCTCAGAGCTGCGGTGCTAATATGTGGCTGTTTTATTTGTGTTTTGGTGGGAATGTTGCTTAATTCTGTGCGTGCGTGCGTGCGTGTGTGTGTGTGTGTGCGTGTGTGTGTGTGGTCAGACTCCCCTGGCGTGCCTCCCAGTGCCAATGCTCATCAACTCTTCAGAGGATTCAGCTTTGTAGCAGGAGGAGCAGAAGAGGAGAGTCAACCTCCCATCCAGACCAACACCACCATCAGCAGTGCACTGCAGGTATACACACACACACACACCTTCAGCAGTTTACTGCAGGTAGACACACACACAAAAACCTCCCATCCAGACCTACAGCAGTATACTGCATGTACACACACCCTCCATACCTTCCTTTGTAATTGAGTAGTAAAATTAGAAACATTTCTGCTAACGATCCCTGATGATGAGTCATTTAAGCGTGGGGTGTTTAGAAACTATTGCTGCAGGCGTAGGATTGCACAAGCTGCTCGGAGCGCTCGTGTAAACTGATCACTCCGGTGTGTCAAGTCGTTGTGTTATTCTCCTCCTTCACTGAAAGTTTTTCAAAATGGTTAGAGTACGTTTTGGCAAACGTAGCTTGCCAAACTGCAACGCATCCTGCTAAATCTTACTAATTTCAAATACACAATTACTTTTTTTGCTCCAGAATAAATGACACATATTTTAAAAGGCAGTAAATGCATGCACTGTACAGGTGCACAACACCACCAAATCACCCAAGCGAAGGATACCCCCCCCCCAAACACACACACACACACACACACGTTCTTTTGAAGCTCATAATGCTGTGTGTGTTCCAGCACCGTGGGAGTCTCTTCTCCGACATGTATGAAGTGAGTGAGGACATCGGCGTTGGCTCCTACTCCATCTGTAAACGCTGCGTCCACAAGAGCTCAGGCATGGAGTATGCTGTTAAAGTAAGACAGGAAGCCCCCAACACACACACACACACACACACACACACACACACACACACACACACACACACCTTAGCCTCACTGCCTTCACCCTTCCTGCTTGTGTGATGTAATGTGACTGTGTTGAGTTGCTTGTAGATCATCAACAAGGAGAAGAGGGATCCAACAGAAGAGGTGGAGATTCTTCTGAGATACGGACAGCATCCCAATATCATCACACTGAAGGATGTGAGTGTTGGTGTGTATGTGTATACAGTGTGGGGGGGCTTGTATATGTGAAGTGTGTGTGTATGTGCACCAGGTGTATGATGACGGTCGGTCTGTGTACCTGGTGACGGAGCTGATGAAGGGAGGAGAGCTGTTGGATAAGATCCTCCGGCAGAAGTTCTTCTCTGAGAGAGAAGCCAGTGCTGTGCTGCACACCATCGCCAAGACTGTGGAGTACCTGCATGTGCAGGGGGTGAGGGCCACACACACATACACACACACACCTACACCTCACTCTCTCACAAAGGTCAGGCAATAATCAGTTGGTTAAATTAAGTGAGATGCTAACCATAATCCTTATATATATGAATTTATGAATATATATGAAGTTTATTGATTAAAGTGCATGTATTGATTCTCTGTTGGTTATTATTTTATTGATTCATTGATTGGTGTGTGGATTAATTTTTTGTTTGATTTGTGTGTACATGGTGATTGATTCATTAGTAGATTTGTTCATTGTTTCTTTGATGTGTAGGTGGTGCACAGAGACCTGAAGCCCAGTAATATCCTCTATGTGGATGAGTCCGGCAATCCCGAGTCCATCCGGATATGCGACTTTGGTTTTGCAAAGCAGCTCAGAGCTGAGAATGGCCTACTGATGACGCCATGCTACACAGCTAACTTTGTTGCTCCTGAAGTATGTATACACACACACACACACACGTGCGCATGCACACAGAGCCCGCTCGAGCTGATCTGACTGTACATACAACAGTGTCTGCTGCAAACATAATCAATGTCTGTCAACTGTTTGTTTTGGTATGCATGCCTATAGTCATGTTTGTCAAGTTCACTTGTTTTTATGACTGACACTGAGAATATTTTAATGCGGGCTGTGTGTGTGTGCATATTCTAAAACCCCCAGGTGCTAAAGAAGCAGGGCTACGATGCAGCCTGTGATATTTGGAGTCTGGGAGTGCTACTCTACACCATGCTTACGGGGTATGATGCACAGCATGCTCTCCATCACACAAACAACATGCACTCTGAGCACACAGTGTGTGCACACTCGCGTGAGCATAGTCGCTACAGCATGTTCAGGATTTATCCTTGTGCACACACTCCAAATCTGAACATGTAGACATGTTTGGGCTTTGAGACATGGATGGGTTATGGGGGCGGGGTTTATCAGGGAGCGGTTAGCATGGTTGTTGTGTGACTGCAATCTGCTCCTCCCCCTCAGTTTCACTCCATTTGCTAACGGCCCTGAAGACACTCCAGAGGAGATCCTGGCTCGCATCGGCAGCGGAAAGTTTTCCCTCTCTGGCGGATACTGGAACTCTGTCTCCAACGAGGCTAAGGTTTCTCTTTTTTACCGTCTGTTTCTGTACTATATGTCAGCAATGGGAGTGCAACACATCTGGCTCTGAGAACGTGGGGCTGGTTTGTGATAGACTGCTTATTCTCTGCCAGGCAGTGATACTAACTTTCATTTTAGTTTTTGTTGTCACTTATTTCCTGTCTTGCTGTGTTTCCTGTCATCGGTTACAGTGAAAGCTTCCTCCCATACATCTACTCTCTTAATTACCATCTGGTCTGTCTGCCAGCAGGAGGGATCTAATGTAGCGATGTTAATGACCTTTAACCTTCTGACCTCTGTGTGGGCAGGACCTGGTGTCCAAGATGCTGCACGTGGACCCCCACAAGCGGCTGACGGCTGCACAGGTGCTGTGTCACCCTTGGATCGTCCACAAGGACCAGCTGCCAAAATTCCAACTTAACCGGCAGGACGCTCCCCATCTAGTAAAGGTAACACCACATGAACCTGAAGGCAGTGGTCTGCCCAGGCACTGCTTCTGAACTCTACACACCATGACCTCAGAAAATATTCAACATATAGAGGGTATAATCACACAAGCAGTAACTAACTTGTAATTACTAGTTCACCTATAGTTATTAAATACTGCATCTTCGTTTGTGCGTTTCTCAGGAGGCCATGGCTGCCACGTACTCGGCTCTCAGCAGGAACGTGTCCCCTATGCTGGAGCCCGTGGGTCGCTCCACACTCGCCCAGCGCCGTGGGGTCAAAAAGATTACCTCCACTGCCCTCTGACCTCCCAGCAGCGGCGGCCTGTGTTGGGTATGCTGCAACAGTGACGTGTTGGAATATGGCGCAGTGGACCAACATTTAAAAAGGGGAAAAGTGTTTTTTGTTTGGATCTTCCAGCCTCTGGTGATGAGGAATGAAATCATCGATCAGTGAAAATTCATTGCTCGCACAATCACTGCTGTTTCTCAAATTGGGAGCAATATGCAAAGATCTTTAAAAAAAAAAAGGAAATTAATGTATATTCTTTTATAAAAATGTTATAGAAATTTACTTTATAATGAAATGTATGAATATTATGGGGTTTGTATGGGTATGGGTTTAAAAAACAATGTTTTACATTGAAGACCTGAAAATTATCTATATATTTTTTTCTTTTTGTGTATGTGTTCAGCATATGGAAGTCCGTCTTTGACACTGCTATAAGAACAACTTTGCTTTGTCCACACCCAGCCCGCCTCAGCTGAGCCATTCCAAAAAGAGTGAAACAGGATTGGGGCATGCAGATTAATAAAGAACAGCCATAAACATCAAATAATGATGTAATATAATATAGGACTTCAGTTAAGCTTACTGGCTGTCTGATTTATCAGTACTTTAACAAGGATTCTGTGTCTTGCAGTAAGCAACATGATCTGTAAAGGAAAACCCTCCAATTGTGAGATCAATCCCCACAGACGCACACATGTGCGTCCTTGTGCGTTTTCTCTTGTTGGCTTGCCTTTTTATCCAAGCCTCTTTAAATGTGACCATGGGAGCTGAAATGTGACCAACGGGAACGTGTTGTCAAAATGGTAGAAAAGAATCGTGCAGAAGGCCATAAGTATTAACTTGGCCCGCCAATTGTTCCACCGTAGTTTATACTGGGTTGGTCAGCTTTCACAGCGTCTGCTTATAGGATATACAGCTTACACTAAAGAGGACCAGTCTCTGCAAATCACTGTAAACACTCCATCTGTTTTTTTTTTTTGTTTGCTTCTTTGTTTGTTTGTTTTTGGTCGGTTGGTTTGTTTGTGTATTAATTTTCTTCGCGATTTAAAGGAAAAGCAAAGTGTGTACACTCCATTCGATTTGTTACACTTTTCAGACCGTATGGAACGTACAGTCACGTTTCTGTTGTGGTATTATGACGTGATACATAACTGTTTTATCGTCAGTTAACGATTGTAGACGAGGATGTTCGGTGTGTGTCACGTGCTGCTGAGGAACGGAACGTTCACGACCAGACGGGAAAGGCACGCGCGTGTTCTTCTGCCAGCCCACTGCACTCAGCGGCGGAATTTTTTTTTTATCCATAAACTGCTGTTAATTTCTCTGTGGGCCCGTATACCATTTAAGTGGTAATTCACGTTTTCAATAATAATCGTAATAAAACATTTAAGTAGTATTAACGGCTTTTTTTCAACAACAAAAACATTTCAACTGTTCCTCGTTGTGGGTCTTGTTAGTACTGTAGTAGCAAGTCATAATTATAAATAATATAATATACAATGTTAATAAAACATTAAGTATTGTAGGTCTTTCTCAACTTACATTTTCAACTTAAATGATAATCAAAATGCTATAAAATGTATAATGGAGGAAGAACAACAAGCCTTACTGAATGTAAGTATATGCTAATAGGAAAAAATTATCACTTCGACCTTGAAGCTACTTATTCCCTTTTTGTTATTACATTGTTATTGTAGGCCAAACGACTTAATAAAGTTTTTTGACATTTCTGTTTCACGCATGCGCAAATCGTTGGGCTAGGCGGAAGTCCTTTATAGTGGACGTATAGTATAGCAAGAAGTAGCTTAACGGTCCACGATTTGAGTCTAACTAGTTTAATTACTTTGCAGCAGAATTAAAATATATAAGTATAGTCATAAAACGTTGCCTGTAAGCGAATATGCCGAAGAATAAAGGTAAGACAAAGCCTGTTACTATTGTCATCGATGATTAATGTCTGTTGTATTGGGGCTAAGTACCCGGCCTGTACGAGCAATGCGGCAACGTGACCTGCCGAGAGACACTCACCACGGCGCTGAAACACAAGCCAGTCTCGCCCCTCTGAGACCCTGTAGACCCTGTCTCATTTGGAACAGTGTTGTGGGGATACTGTTGTCTTTTTTACTTTTAGATGGCACTAATCTCCTTCATTAACTCCAAATAACACCAAATGTAGCGCTAGCTTGTGGCTAACACGCATTAGGCCCCCGTGTGCAACTGCGTAGCTATCTAGGGCAGTTTTATTCTGCTTTGCCCATTGGAAATCGAAGATTAATTCCTCTTTGGCAAGGTTGCTTGTGCACGATACCATGATACCATCTGGAGCCATTTCCCACCGCCAGCTTAACTTGATGCTTTCTTGGGAGTGTTATTGGATTTCATTTTTATTTAGTTTTTAATATCCCATTTACGTCAAACGGTCATGACTGGATGCCGCGTCAAAACCAGCATCCAACATTAATGTGATAACTAGAGAATTTTAATGCAGTGAATTTAAAAGACTTGAATGAGTCTTATCCACATAGATGCTACTACTGTCACCACACCGTAATGTGTCGTCTTGTAGAAATGTAAAGAAAGAGCAGTTTTACATTTAAAATAATCAAAATACACGGCGGTACAAACGCCTCCATTAAAGTTTGATTCGTTGTAATTAAAACATTTTATTGCATATAAATTAGAGTTGGGGGGGGGGTGGGTCTGTTAATTGGCTGAGAAAAATAATGTTTTGCATGCAAAAGAATGACCAGCTTACGTCACAGTTTTTCTTCTTACAAGCAAAATAACTGATTACGTGAACACTTCTGTTTAGTGCACAGATGTTCTTAAAAGGTCCCCGAGTAGTAGATATTACAATATCATTAAAAGTGGAGTTTTGTTTCATATATTTAAATAAAACACTGTCAATACCAATTTTGTCAAAATTGTAAACTTTTCTCATTAACAAATGCAAAACTGTAAACTTTTCTCATTAACAAATGCAATAGGTAGAATTTTTCATGCTTAAATTCAGTTTTTGCAAAAAAAAAAAGCACTTTAATAAAACCTTGTGGTTTTCATTTTGGTGAATCATTTTAGTTGCAGTTGTTTTTCTTTCTCCCTGCAAGAATGAAAGCTCATAATACTTGTAATTCTAATGATAATTCTGTCTTCTTGACCTGCTTTCTGTCTCTGATATCTATGAGGATAATGTGTGTCAAGTGTTTTAAATAGTTTTTTGTCCCCTCTGTGCTCTTCAACCTGGAAGAAAATGTTCTTATTGATGTAATATTATAATTTAAATCCACCTGGCTAGAGCAACACCCACATAGAAGTTCAGGTGTTATGCAAAAGTATTCATCCTAAATTCACCCTTTGCTCTCTCTCTGTCTCTGTGTGTGTGCGTATATCTGTGTAGGTAAGGGAGGTAAGAATCGGAGACGTGGAAAGAATGAAAACGAGTCTGAGAAGAGAGAACTGGTGTTTAAGGAGGATGGGCAGGGTGAGTTACCAAGGCAACAGACCTATATCATCTAGCCTCGAGTGTCAAACAATATTTTGATGTGTTGTTCACACAAGCTGTTGTGTGACCCCTCAGTAATGTCAGCATGGACACACACACACACACACACACTTCGGCACATTGGTTCTACAGGTTACATCATGGAAGAACCACATCGACAGCCATCAGTAGATAGGGCGCTAATAATTCTTTAATACTTAAGTTGTCACTGTTAGCATTGGATATCACCTTACGTAGTTTTGAGGGTACCATTTCTTGTATATTTCTGGTTTTAAACTGAGCTCTAATAAACTATAAAGTTTGTTATTCTAGATTAATGGCTGAGCTTCACAGTGGTGCTTGTAGCCATGGGTAATTTGTCTTTATTCTAGAATATACCTTTTTGTGTTCTAGAATATGCCCAGGTGATTAAGATGCTAGGCAATGGAAGGCTTGAGGCTATGTGCTTCGATGGGGTGAAGAGGCTCTGTCACATCAGAGGAAAGCTCCGGAAAAAGGTACATTACTGTCCGCCTCACATCCACAGATAGACAGGGACAGTTCTACTGAATAGTGCTAATGGAACCGACACTCAGTGACTGCTATCGTTGCCTGTTAACATTCTTTGGTTGACCATTTATCTCAGTAAACTAGGACCGGTTGTTTACTATGGTGTGTAAATACTTTTTCAAATGTTTAAACATGAAATAAGTGTTGTTGATAAATAGAGTTGAGAGAATCGGGCCTTCCCCCATGTACGGGTTGCTAGCAGATGAACATCTGGAGGGCTCCATGCTGTTTCCATCACTTCATGCAACTCTGTCTTGTATGTTTTCTTACAGGTCTGGATCAATACATCTGACATCATCCTGGTGGGACTGAGAGATTACCAGGTACATCTAAAGATTAGATAGGAAACTCATGTGTTGTGTACTAATTCAGATCATCCAGACACACACACACTCTCGCCTTCTGTCAGGACAACAAAGCTGACGTCATACTGAAGTACAATGCCGATGAGGCCAGGAGCCTGAAGGCCTATGGAGAACTTCCTGAACATGGTGAGTATCGTCACTGTGACTACTGCAGCTGGTGGATTATTGTTGCTCCTCTGTGTGTCTAAAACCTTCGTCAACTTTCTGATGTTCTAGAACGTTACAGCTGTGCTGATTTTAAAAGTGATGCTGTTTGAGTCACTCGATGCAAAAATATGACACGCTTGGTTGAAAATCCAGATTCACCCATCTGACACATTCTTTCTCCATCTCTGATCTATATTCCACTCACTCCTAACTTCCCTCCCTCCTGCAGCTAAAATCAATGAGACGGACACATTTGGACCTGGTGATGATGACGAGATTCAGTTTGATGACATAGGAGATGACGACGAGGACATTGATGATGTAAGTTAGAGGCATTTCCATGGTAACTGCATCATGGTGACGATAGTGTTCATCAGTGAAATGCAGTCAGACCTGTCAAACAGCACATAGTGCTATTTTTAGATTGTAAAACATTGGTTACCATTTTGATGTACTTTACTATAAATGTGCAAAATCTTTGCCCTTGGAAGAGGTGATATTTATATCTGAAGAATTTATTGTGCAGAAAAATCTATTTTCATTACTTACCCCTTTTTAAAAAAATGCTGTTAGGCTTTTATTTCTGGTCCCCAATCACATTCATTTGCTGATATTCTGTACAAGCCATTCAGTATCATCCCACTCCCATCTGTTTGCTGCTTGATGGCTGTGTAAATGTCTGTGAGCACCGCGGTGCTGTTCACCCCCACAGAGTCTCACAGACTAACCCAGTATCAGCTACACTACTGAATTAGCTTTAAGGAGCAGGAGGACCGATGTGTTTACTATCTCTGCTAGCTCACTGAGTCAGTGCATCTGCTATCTCTTATGCTCTCTCTCTCTCTCTTATTTTTCTTTGACAGATCTGAGTCTGGACTGAGGAGTGCTGGTGGCCTGTTGTGTTTATACTAAGCGGACTATAGTGGACTCTTGTGAATAGGACTCCATTCTTCCATCCCCAGCAAATTACATGGAGTCTTCTCACAGGCTCTGCCCCTGAAATGCCCAACTCACTACAACACAGCTCCTTCCGCCATTATAACAGATGAATAATCAGTATCTCATACAAACACACATTTCAGACTGCATATTTTTGTTATAGTTTTAATGTATTTATATTTTATTTCGCCATATGCGGTGGAATTTAAGGCTCAAAGTACAGAAAACCAGAATTTACAATAAAAGACTAAACCCATTTTGATGTTTGGACAGTTTATTTTTTGTAGTGCATGGAGTGATATCTATTGCAGTGACACTTATGTACCAGTAGAGGGAGTATGAACAAGGAACCCAAACCAATCTCACAGAGGAAGGGGCCTCTTCTGCTCCCACCTGCTTTGATCCAGCTATTTCTTTTCTGGTTTTCTGGAACTATGATAAAAACGTCTGTCATGTTTCTGCATACAAGAATCATGTATGCTAACACCAGCAGAATCTTGACCTTGGCCTCTTGAATGTTGCTGCAGATTTGGTGTCATGGGAGACATGGATTGATAAACAGGTTCTTTGTCATTTTAATATTTTGGGGTCATTTAGCTGCAAAGGGGGCATGAACTCGGATTTGCTGGGTCTTTGCTCTCATTTACTTCATGAAATAGTTGCTGTTCTGTCCTTCCTCACTTGAAGCGTCTTGTTCTGAGGTGAACTGCAGTCGCTGCCCAGCCGGCCAGGTTTAATTTGGGCCTTCGCCAGTTGCCGTGGGCAATGTCACAGCTGCAGTTGAGCCCCGCTGCCCTCCTCCTGTTCTCCCTGGGTTACTTCCTGTATGTGCTGGAAGAGCTTGGCACCCTGACTAACGTTTATTGCACTTGAAGTGAGAAAGATGGAAGATACATGAGATATTTAAGAGATGAGCGTGAGAAAGAAATTCTTCCCAGAAAGCGTCCAAAGAAATGTTAATTTAATCCACCAACCTAAAGTGAAATTGACAGATTTTGGGTATTTTTATATGCCTGTGTATAACATACACTACGCATGGGCAATGTTTTATGTGCGTGTATTTTACTCTCCAATCAAGCCCTCAGTTCGTGTATGAAATCTGGTTTACTAGGGTTGACTGCATATTCTCTCATTCTCTCTCTCTCTCTCTTTCTCTTTCCCCCTCTCCTGAAACTATACTTATCTGTTTTTCCACTTGTAATAGGGGCTCCCGGAAGAGGTTCAAAATCAAATTACATCCAGCAATTAGAACAAATTAAAAATGAATCAAATTAGATTGCATGTGGAGTTTTATATGCCTTTAATTAAGTTTTTAGCGTGAGGACCATATAGCGTTATTAAATAACAAGACTGCTACGATAACAGTTTACTGGATCTGAGATTATTTTTAATTTACTGTCAAATCCAGTGTGTCAGGTGAGCACAAGTTAGACCATCCTGCAGATTCGATGGGTGTATAGATTTACAGATAAAGACAAGCACTTACTCAAGTACCACAGCTCAAATGCTCCATTAGCTTACAATATAGAGTTTGTCTGGGTCCTTCGTGTGTGAAACACCTTTCGGAGGCGCTTTGGAGGGACGATGCGAAATGCTCGTGTTCGGGTCGGGCTCGTGTTGGTTCAGAACAGCTGTTCACTTTGAGAGGTTCGATTCGGGGCTGCGGCAGCACCTGCCCACAGTGCGCGAGGGATCGATTCAATCTCAAATCACGTCTGCAACGTTTCGTTGTGTCTATTTTTAGCTCGCCAATCACAGTTGCTATAACGGGCACAGGGAAAATGGAGTTATAGTGTAAGTATTTAATTTAGTTCCCCACGTGGACTCCATTGTATATACACGGCGCTGTAGATTATGTCATTTGTCGAACTTTGGTCAGCAGCACTCGCTGCTTTTCCTGCATGTCATCAGTAGTGTGTCAGTATCCCACAGTAAATACCATGCTTGACGTTTCTGAACTTGCATGGCATGGTCTAGGTGACTACACGTCCTTTAGTGTACCGTATCCTTTCGTCATTGGGTCCACCAGCCAACCATAGGACGCAGCAGATTTTGCTGAGACGCAGGAAAGGGGATACGGTCCCGGAGCGCAGCGCCACTAGCCGTCCTGCGGTACCCGAACAACCCGGCGATGCTGTTTCTGCCGGCTTAAATATTTTTTGGACGGGCTTCGCTGCGGCTCTCGCGTTGACATTGCGTCTTCAGGGAACTGGACGGACACTTGAGCGCGAAGATGGCGGAAAACGCGGGTACCACCGAGGCCAACGCATTGACAGGTGAGGAGCCGCTGCCAAAATTAAAATGCCGTTTGATCTTTTCTGCTGTATAAATACGATAGCGCTTGGTGATGCAGAAAATGGGGATACACACAGTCTATCCGCACAATGGGTCATGAAGTAAATATTAGTGCGTAGTGTGGTGCGAGGAGCTGATTCACTCTGTGCGGACTAAGATGACCAGAACAATGAAACCCCCACTGTTATTGTGCTTCATTGAGTTTCATCAGTGACGGTGAAAACAAAGAATAGTTAAACAGTATCAACTATATATTAATTATATTCCTATCTACTGTCCCATTCGTGCCCAAGATTTCCCAATAGCTGAACATTTCTGCCCCCCACTGCAGTTCGAGTGATTTGTGATATTTATTCTGTTCCTTCTGTTTCTGCCACATGGAAATATCGTTATGGATTTTTTTTGTTGTGGCGTGTTTGTAAGGTTTTGAGAATGAGCAATGGCCAAACTACGAATACTGGAGAATAGCGAAATTAGAGGAGTGAGGTATGAGGTGTAACTTGACTTGTCAAATGAATGGTAAGAAGTGCGTCCACCTCACAGGGCATCGGTGGCATGTGCGTGTTTTGTGTGGGATGAGAGAGCCATTTGCTGGATTGGCCTCTTTTCAGAAAGGCTTCTGTGCTCTTAGCATCCGTTCGATTGAATCATCTGACTTGCTCAACGATGCTACAGGGTGTGGCTCCCAAACTCAAACAGACACAAAGAGACACAGCAACCCCTGTCAGCTTGAGTTTGTCCTGTCCTCCAAGACTTTATAGAAGAAACGTTACAGGGGAATGGTTCAGTGGCTTTACCTGCTTGTGTTGTTCATTTGGGTTGTTTCAAATTTCATTACACGGGTTTTAGCCAGACGTCCAGTCTGTGAGGCTGTCTAGAAAGATTTTGCTGTATGTGTCTCCCTATAATGATAATAATGAGAATGAACTACCACTACCACATCTTCTATTTGAACAAAATCGTGGCCCTTCTCCTACACCGCCCCTCAACTCTTATTGCATCATTCAGAATCGAATCATTCATTGGCTGTTGGAATAGTTGCTTACATCTCATTGGCAGATTGACTTTGGATCTATGCAATAGTTTTTTGAACTGCTCTGTCTGTATAGGACCAAGCATTAAAAATAGCACAGAAGAAAAGCCATTTTGCATCATTGACTTCTAGATATTAATTGATTTAAGTTGCCTTCACCTGACCTTAGGCAGGACTTTATTAGATCAGCCTCTCAATCTGCCCGGACTGCTTTCTCTCAAGCTTCCTCTTAGCCAAATCATTTAATTTAGGGGTAAAACCAAAATGGCCTACAATTGTCAGTCCTCCTGCTGTTTTGTCACTGTGGGAACAGATGTGAGCCTCTCTCTTACACACACACACACACACACACACACACACACACACACACACACACACACACACACACACACACACACACACACACACACTCAGGTGTACTACTTTATCTGCTGTTTTGTTTCTTCTCCATTAATCAGGGTACATTTGTTGGCCTCTTTCCATTTTGCTTCTCATCAGAAGATTCTAGAATCATTGCTGTCGTGACTGTGTTGTGCTGGCCCAGTGCCAGGGTGATGTGGGAATTTTGAATTGTGCCAGTCAAACTCTTGGAGGGCCTGTGACCTTCCCAATGCCTACCGAGACAGGGGTCACCTCCAGACTCGTGAGGCTGCACATGAAGGTCACAGTTTTATCTGGCTGTCCATCTTCATGTCTATCCCTCCACCATCTTTCTGTCTGTCTGTGAAAATACTGTTGTTAGAGTCTGTGCATTCCCAGCAGTGCTAAGTAATCAGCTGCTAATTGCACAAATTGTTAAATGTGGAATAACAGCTTCAAATCACCCGAGAAGGGTTCTGTTAGCAGTAATAACTGTAATTATCATATACAAGATGATTGTAATGTATTTGAAAGACTGTGTTTGTGAGCATGCAGCCATGAATGCATGTTTAGGAAGGGAGGAAGTATCTGTTCATGTTTCTGGGGGTTGCGGCTATTTGATGAGTGTATACATGTGTGTGTGTGCGAACGTGTGTGAGAGTGTGCGCGTGAGTAATGAAATGGCAGGCTGTGAGATTAGAATACATGTGGTAACAGCGTTGGATTATGGCTCCAGTCCTGAGTGAGTGATGTGCTGTTTCTACCCCACGGCCACCGGATACATAGCCCACAATCACCAGGTTTCTACCCCATAACTCCTAGGGTTTCTACCCCATAACTGTCCAGGTTTCTTCCCCATGGCTACCTGGGATTTTACTCAATGACTGACTTCCCCCTGGCTACCCAGGTTTTTACCCCATGGCTGCCCAGGTTTTTACCCCATGGCTACCCAGGTTTTTACCCCATGGCTACCCAGGTTTTTACCCCATGGCTGCCCAGGGTTTCTACCCCACAATCACCGTCCTCCTTCCTCTTCCAGTACACAGAGCTGCAGAGTTCCAGCATCCCTAAACCTCCCTGTACTCACACTGCACTGCAGCACCACTTTGATGTTGGCTCAAATTCTACTTCATTTCAAAGTAGAAAAGTTTTAAGCATTTGTGTAGTTATATACAGTATGAACATTTCTGTGTATTTTTCCTTGAATATTTTGCTCCTGTGGTTTTAGGTGAAGAACATACAAACCCTATCACAGTTGTCCTTCTATTGCAGTCTTTCTAATGCTGACAGGGCATACATTTTGTGTGTGCACGTGCGTTTCTGTGTGTGATTTTCTTAACGCTGAGGATGTAAG